>NC_051082.1:2416954-2637623 GCF_004664715.2 Peromyscus leucopus | reverse complement strand
GTGCAGCGGTGTCCGTGTGTAGTACAGGTGGTGGGCGTTAGCAGGGTGCGGGTAATGCAGGAGGGGTGGGTGTGGGGTGTGGGTGTGCGGTGGGGTATTGCGAATGTGGGTGTGCAGGTGTGTGTGTGCAGGGTGTGTGGTTGCAGAGGTGCGGCGTGTGCGCGATGTGGGTGCTGCAGCGGTGTGGGTGTGACAGGGCAGTGATGCATGGGATGGGTGTGCAGGTGCAGGTGTGCAGTGCGTGTGAATGTTGCACTTGGGGGTGGGACTCAATAGTGTCATCCAGGCAACCTCTCTGAGCGGGCCTCTCTCTTCTCATGCTTGGACGATCTCTGTTAGATGAAGACTGGTGACTCAGTCGAGCCCGGAGCATGTTTGTCCTCTGTTTCCCGGGGCTGGTTATTACAGCTAGCTGTCACTTGTGCAGGGTACTGGAAGATCGGACACAGTCCTGCTGCTGTGCAGCAAGCACCTACAACATGAGTCTCCACAGCCCTTACTTTGTATTCAAGTTGTCTGGTTATGCTAAAGGCTGACCCCCTCTGTGTGTTGTGTAGTTGTGTGTGTGTAGTGTGTGTGATGCTGTGTTGTGTGCGTGTGAGATTCTGGGGATCAAATCTAGACATCTGTGTCCCCACTGGTCCATGCCCAGGCCTGTTAGCATCTTAAAGGCCATCTTAACTCTCCTCTTTGTGGGGAGAGTGGGACAAGGTCCAACATTGGTTAGGAAAGAGCATACCTACCCCCTGCACACACACCCCCTGCACACCCACCCCCTGCACACCCACCCCTGCACACCCACCCCCTGCACACACCCCCCCCGCACACCCATCCCTGCACACACACCCTGCACACCCACACCCTGCACACCCACCCCCTGCACACCCGCACCCTGCACACCCACCCCCTGCACACCCGCACCCTGCACACCCACACCCTGCACACCCACACCTGCACACTCGCACCCTGCACACACACAGCCTGCACACCCACACCCTGCACACCCACACCCTGCACACCCACCCCCTGCACACCCGCACCCTGCACATCCGCACCCTGCACACCCACACCCTGCACACTCACACCTGCACACACACACCCTGCACACCCACCCCTGCACACCGCACCCTGCACACCCACCCCCTGCACACCCGCACCCTGCACACCCACACCCTGCACACCCACACCCTGCACACCCACCCCCTGCACACCCGCACCCTGCACACCCACACCCTGCACACCCACACCCTGCACACTCGCACCCTGCACACACACAGCCTGCACACCCACACCCTGCACACCCACACCCTGCACACCCACCCCCTGCACACCCACACCCTGCACATCCGCACCCTGCACACCCACACCCTGCACACTCACACCTTGCACACACACACCCACACCCACCGCACAACTGGCTTTCCTCTCCTGTGCCTGACCACTGAGCATCTCAGTCCCTCTTCTGCTCACCCAGCCCCCTCCTGGGCTCTCTGCAAATGCCTCGGACAAGCCAGAGAACAAAGGTTACTAGAAGCACCCAGATGTTCCCACCCTCACTCTGCTTCACAGGCCCGGCAGAAACCAGACTAGAGCCTCGACCCAGCCCAGCCCCCTCCTCCTGGGGCACGCTGGCTGCAGAGCCCCGCCTCCCTCCTCCAAGCATACAGGCCGGGCTTGGCTGGTCCAGAGAGAGCCAGAGAGGCATCTCATAAATACAGAATGCACTGTGTGCAGAGCGGCTGTGGTGGGATAGGAGGAGGTGTGTGCAGCTGAGCTGAGAGCATCTCCCTAGGGCTGCTGGGCCGACGGTGGGAGTGGGTGGGGTCTGGGCTGGACTTGGATGAGGACTGCCAGGGCTGTATCTCGGCTCAGACCTGTTGTTCAGTTTCCTGGTCTGTGAAGTGGGCCTGGTGCCGATCCCTGCCACCACACCAGCTGGCTGTGTCTCTAGCAGCTGTAGTACCAGTCCCGGGATCGAACTCAGCAGGCCCCGAGTGTGCGGGTCCCTCCCTTGGCCATCCGACCTGAGGGTCTCCTGAGGAACCTGTGGTACTGGTGCTATGAGTGCAGTGGCCCTGCCTGTGTGCAAGTGTAGGACAGGCACATGCAATCTAAGAGGAGGAAGACACTGTCATCGACCCAGATGACAATTCTGTCACCCTTGAGTGGGGTGCTCGAGGGCTGGGTTGCCTTTTGGAGACAGTCAGAGCCTGGGGGTGCTGGAGACCTGGACTGCTCTGTCTCAGGCCACGTGGGAGCAGGCCCGGGCCCACACTCTTCTCTTACAGGTTGGCTTACACAGCTGTATAATGTGTCCAAAAGGCTTTCCAGACCACAGCCTGTTCGGCTGTTCTGTCCACACGAGGACACAGAGGGCCTCCACCAGGGCACACCCTCTGTCAGGCTGTGAAGTGAGAGAGGGACAGGCCAGATGTCTTCCCTGAGGAGTCTCACAGGCTAGTGTGTGTGTGCCAATGTGTGTGTGTATGTGGATATGCACGTGTATGCCTATTCATGTATGCATGTGCATGTGTGAGAATGTATGTAGATGTGTGTGCATATATGTGTGAATGAATATGTGTTGTATGGGCATCTCTATGCATGGACTCATAAGCAAAAGGACTTGTAATCTCATGTTCAAATCAGTCCCAGAGTAGAGGCTGTATCTATCCAGGGGTCATGAACCTCCAAACACTGGCTTTATCTGGAAATGAGCAGGACCTCCAGAGAACACCAGGCTGGGCTGGACACGCCCAGCTGGCAATGCCGGAGCTAGGTAGGGGATCACAGAGCCAGCAGGCAGCCGAGGCCGGGCAGGACTTTGGAGGGCTGTATAAAGCTTGCTGCTCCTGGTGAGGCCAGAGGGGCAGCGGCAGAGGAGCGATGAGGTCAGCCTGCATTTTCAGAGACTCCTGGAAGCGGCAAAGGGGACAAGTTGGGGCGCTTGGCAGGGGTAGCAGGAGCAGGCAGCATGTTTAGTGATTCAGGGTGGGGGTGGGGGTGACACAGTGGGATGCTGGAGAGGATCCAGGGAAGGGCCTGGGTGGGGGCGGGGAAGGTGTGCCGTGAGCGTGGTGTCTGTGAGGTCTTCCACAGGGCTCACCTCCCCCAACCCCAGTTCCCTCTGCCCCCTCTCTGGCCCCACAGCATCTGTCGCATGGGTGGTGAAAAGCCGAAAGACTTTGTCCCTGCTTCTGGGAGGCAGAGGGAGCAGCTGGAGGCCTGGCCGGTGCCTTTCTCTCCGCAGCAGCTCTGCGATTGGCTGGGCGGCACCTGCTGGGCGCCTGGGAGCCCAGGAGCAGGTGCAGGGCGTCTGCAGGACTGTTTGCAGACGGATAATGAGGCGGGGTGGAGGAGGCGAGCGTGCCCTGCCCTTCTCCGTGGTCCAGACACAAAGGGGACGGGGCGGGGGCAAGGGGACAGAGGGACGGGGTGGGGTGGGGGCTGAGTGCAGCCCTCGGCACACAAGAGCGAAGGGGCAGAGATGGCCCAACCAGGAGTCTGGGGGCAGCGGGAGGCCCCAGAGCTGTTCATGGGGGCAGTGTCCTGGCCCCTGAGCCCTGCTGTGGGGTGGGTCCTGGATGCCCTGGACTTCATTCTGTGAGCTCAAATCCTGCTGATGAGGCCTGATGAGTGACCACGAGCATGGTGCAGGGAAGACACGGACACACACGGGGACACACACACACACACACACACACACACACACACACATGTGTGAACAAGGCTCAGCGCTTGTGCTACTGTGCAGGAGTGCATTTGTGTCTAAGGCCCTTTACACTAACTGCCTGGGAATGGGGATGTAGGGTCTCCCGAGCTGGGGAGGGAGAGACCTAAGCCAGCCGCAGGGTAATGATACGGAGAAAATTGAGTTATGTTTGAGAACGTGTGTGTGTGTGTGTGTGTGTGTGTGTGTGTGTGTGTGTGTGAGAGAGAGAGAGAGAGAGAGAGAGAGAGAGAGACAGAGAGAGACAGAGAGAGAGAGACAGAGAGACAGAGAGACAGAGAGAGAGAGAGAGAGCGCGCAAACTAAGTCTCTGATGTCTCTCCTGCTTCCACGTGTGACACAATGGTACCCATGTGATGTGTCGAGCAGGTCACCAAGGCAAGCCAGCGCAGGCAGCTTGGATCTGGATGTTTCCACCAGCAGCACTGTGGTCCACCTCAGGGGTTCTCAAGCTTCTCCCATTCGTGACCCTTTCACCTGAGAAATGTTCACCCGATCCTGTGTGGAAAGATGGGAAATAGGTATACAAAGGAAGCAATCACCAAAGACACATCACAGATAAATTAATGTCCAGGCTGAGGAGATAGCCCAGTGGTTATAGAGCTCGCTGTGCACAGGTGAGGACTGAAGTTTGGATCCCTGGAACCCAGGAAATGCTGGGTGGTGGACATTGCTCCTGGCTTATAGTTCCAGCCACAGAAGGGATGCCCGGGGCAAGCCGTCTAGCCATATTGGTGAACTCTGAGTTCGATTGAGAGTCCTTGTCTCAATGAATAAGTAGGAAAAGCAATTGAGGATGGTTCCCAATCAACCTTGGGGCCTCTACACACATACGAACGCACAGTCACACACGTGGACCCCTCCATAGATATGCACCCTCACGGTGAGCCTACATGTATGCAAAACACCCGTATACGTATCACACACACAAAAATGAAAACAATATTTTTAAAGATTTCATTTATTTATTTACTTTAAATTAGGTGTGTGTGTGTGTGTGTGTGTGTGTGTGTGTGTGTGTGTCCACGTGAGTGCAGGTGCCAGAGGAGGCCAGGCGCCTGATCCACTGGAGCTGGAGTTAGAGGGGGTTTGTGAGCCACCTGACGTGGATGCTGGTAACAGAGCTCGGGTTCTCTGTAGGAGCAACACTTCTTCTTAAGCACGGAGCCTTCTCTCCAGCCCCAGATGTTTTACTTTAAAACACTTCTTTTACCGGAAAGCTCACCTGTTATTGGAGGCAGAAGGTCACACGCTCGAGGGCAGAGTTTTTACCCAATGTCTGATCCTGCAGGACCCAGGGCATCTCCAGCTTTTCAGAGTCGATTAATAGTTTGACTTCGTAACTGTCAAATCTGAGAGTGCTGTTTCACATGTAGTACACACGGGAGAAACATTAAGACTAATACACAAAGTTCTGGAAATCCTGTCCAAGCCCAAATTTATTTATTATTTATTTATTTATTTATTTATTTATTGAAATGAAACCCAGGGTCAGCCACTCAAACAGCAGTTTTTATTTATTTATTTATTTATTTATTTATTTATTGATTTATTGATTTATTGATTTATTTATTTATTTATTTTTGTTTTGTTTTTCGAGACAGGGTTTCTCTGTGTAGCTTTGCGCCTTTCCTGGAACTCGCTCTGTAGACCAGGCTGGCCTCGAACTCACAGAGATCCGCCTGCTCTGCCTCCCAGTGCTGGGATTAAAGGCGTGCGCCACCACCGCCCGGCTTCAAACAGCAGTTTTTAAAATCAAACATGCCTCGACAATTCAGCACCACCAGTGGTCTTGAAGAGAGAGCAAACAAGCTGGTGTCGTAACAGTTTGTTCCGCAGATGTAGAACAGTCATAGAGCCCCGACCTGGGCACCGCAGGCGCTGAGAAGCGTGTGTGTGTGTGTGTGTTGTGTGTGTGTGTGTGTGTGTGTGTGTGTGGTGTGTGCGTCGTGTGTTCAGTGCCAAGCTGGTGAGACACAACGCGGGGCGCTGCCAGAAGCATCTCGGAGTCTTACGTGTTTGGTTTCGGATCCGTTTTTAACCTTTGCACTTCGGAAACCTCTTCCTGATGCCAGTTCCTTGTGTGAATTCACATCCGGTTACATGACCCAATTCGAGGCAGTGACCCTCTGTGTAAGCAGCTAGGATCAGGGTTGGAGGGATGGATGCCCCCGTGGGTAGGAGTGCTCAATGCTGCACAAGTGTGAGGATTCTCTTCCTTCCTGGTGAGACCCGTGTGTTCCAACGTGACAGCGAGTGACTTTTCACGTGGAGGTGTGAGCCAAGATTTACCCACCCCAGAGAGGACATGAAGCAGTGAGCACCGTGGAGACCGCCTGCTGCTCTGGGGACAACCCTGAGCCCATGTTCCCTCTGAAGGGAGGCAGAGGTTAACTTCAGGGCGGTGCCTGCGCCTGGGAAGGACTGCAGCACAACCATGCATCCATGCTCAGCTGTGTGTGGCTCTTTGCTTCCCCGGGACAACGGGCCGAGCATGGGTGCAGGTGCTCCCAGAGAGCTTTGTTCCCCTCACGGCCTTGCCACTCACTCCCTGGCTGGCTCGCCCCAGGTAAGCCGTTTGCTCTCTCGGAGTCTTCCAGACTTTGTGTGTCTAGCAGAGATGATGCCAGCAGTTTCTCTGAGAGCTGGAGGAGGGAACGGTGCCCTACAAGGGTGTGGACGTAAACTGGAGTTCACTGCTTCTGAAGGGGACGGTGGGACCTGGAATTAGCCGCAGGGACCTGACAGGCGCAGTCCTCTGGCCATCCCTTTAGGGTTGAAGAAACAATACACTCTTCTGTTTCTTCTTTCTTAGACACATCGCCATGGTCAGAGTCCCCCTGGATTCATGGGTTGCTTCCTTGAAGCCACAGTGTCTCATGTGAAGGGGTGGGCACCAGGTCCAGATTAGGGTGGGTGCCTGTTTTATTCTCCAGGGCATCTTTTGAAGTCTGATGGTGCCTCTCCTCCTGTTGTCCTGACAGCCAGCCCCCAACAATGGTTGGCTGGGGTCACTTTAATGAAAGGTAGGCCAGGGGGTATGGGCTAGTGTCTTGGGGAGTGGGTCTACTCAGGGACCCTTACGGCTCAAGGTAGCTGCATCTGTAAACCTCTCCTGTAAGTCAGGATCTTTGGCGAGCAGTGGTGATGTTGGTTGTGTTCACTCACCGTCTCTACTTAGGCAATGAGCTGCGGGTCAGAGCTACCAAAGTGGGGAGGTCGGCTGGATCCCACCTCTCGCTGCCAGGCTGTCCGGGAATTCCACAGAGCCATGCTGGCTAGAGGGCAGGGAGTAGAGTATGCCGCACTACGTTTGGTTTTCAGCAAATGAACAAAGGGAGGTCAAAGGTTCAAGTGCATCCGCAGGAGGACTAGATGAAGAAGGACACCATGATGGAGGACCAGGGGCAGAAGACATCCGGCCAGCCCAGACTGGCTTGGGGGGCTGCTGGACATGGGGTCTATCCCCTCCTTACACTCTCGGTTTACCTCTCACCTAGAGTCTATTCTTGCTAACCACAATCTCTTTCATCCAGAGCCCACAGCATCCCCTAACGGTGTGCACTGTTGCCCTCCACCCTGTCCGCTTGTGAAGACGCTGGCAACAGGACCACTGACACCCTGATTTTTGAAAGAACTAAGATGGGTGGGGGCAGGAGAAGTAAGGCAGCAGTAGGCAGGTGCCTCGAGTCTTCCCCAGATGGGTATTGGAGACTGGGCTGGGAGAGGACTCAAGAACACGGTTTGAGAAAGACAGTTGACAGTTTCATCTTCAGCATGGTCAACCTGTCTGGATTTGGAGTCACCTGGGAGACACACACACACCCCGCCCTGTGAGTGCCTGTGAGGATGCTTCCAGAGAGGTTTGACCCGGGAGGGAAGACCCACCCTGGGTGTAGGCTGCTGCATCTCATGGGCCGGATTCTGGGGACTGAATAAGAAGGAGAAAGAGAGTTGGGCGGTGGCCGTCACCCCTCTTTGCTTCCTGACGGCGGCGGCAGATGAAGTGTGACCCAGTCGCCTCACACTCCTGAAGCCGCGCCCTCTCGAGACACCGTGCTGGACTGCACCCTCAGACCAGGAGCCGAAACAAACCCTCCTTCCTTAGGTTGGTCTGTCAGGTCATTGACTACAGCAACAAGGCGGACAGGGGTTGCTTGGGAGCCTCAGAGAAGAAAGAGGCCGCCCGTGTGCACCCTCCCTGTTCACTGCCAACCTTTCGGCTTATACCACGGCAGGTCAGGAGGGGAAGCCAAGGTCAGGTGCTCTGCTCTAGGAATCATGACCAAGCACATTTGATTTGCTAATTGGCCCATGTGAGCGCTTCGTCCCCGGCAGGGGGGTGTCCAAGGCCACGCTGGTGCCATCGGTGATCCTGTGTTGACCTCCAGCTCTGGCACGTCGGAGGCGAGCTTGCGGGTCTGCTGAAGGGCAGGCTGGGGGCTCTCAGGGAGAGATGTGCATGACGATGGCCTGGAATCGCGAGTTCGAATCTCTCGTGGGTCCCTCACGGAGGCTGTGCGCAGCCACCCTCACCTCTCACGACCTCTGGATGTGAGCGATGACGCTCAATAGATACCCAAATGTAAAAAATGAAAGGTGAGGGCCAGTCAGGGAGACAGCTCAGAGGGCCACTGGCTGCTAAGCCTGACCCCAGCTGGATTCCATTCCCCGGATCTACCAGGTGGGAGAAGAGATCACACTCTGTTGTCCTCGGAGCCCCACAGGCACACTGTGTGAGCTGTGCCCACCCAACCCTACCAAAGGAAGTTTTAAAAGATTTAAAAAGAAAACGAAAGGTGAGCTAGCTTAATCAGGAGAATGGCTTGCCCCTCCCCCACCCTACAGTGCCATCTTGCGCTGGGTGCCCCTCCCCTGTTTAGCGCCTCCCCAGACTGGAAAGGGATAGAGACCCAGTTCGAGGAGACACTCACGCACATCTGGTCACATCTGGTCAAGGGCATGGTCAGAGCTGGAATTTAAGCTGAGGACCAGTGCCGGTTCTCGAAGTCGGTGGAATGTTCTAGAACGACAGTTGCTCATCTGGAAGGGGCCTTAGAATTGCCTAGTGGTCCCATTTCATAAGTTTTGGTTCAGTGGCACTACAGTGGGGCCTAGGAGGTGACAGTCACATCATGGTCTCAAGGGTGTGGATGGCGCTGGCCGGGGGAGCATCACGGAACCAAAAAGCTCCTGGCGACCCTTTAGGACCCCTGTGGAGATCATAATCTGTGCCAAGGAGTGCAGGCCAAGCAGATGCCAAAACTATAGACGTCTGCCACAGATTCGGGTTCGAATCTTGCCGGCCGCCCTTACCATGGCTCTGCTTGGTAGTTCCCCGGGGAGCCACGCCCCAGCCCCGCGGGCTAAGGTCCCCTTCTGGGATCCAAGGCTGGGCTTCTCTTGCTTCAGCACCAGGTCCGTGGCGGCGCCTCCGACCGACGGTGGTGTGCGCCTCTCCACTGGCCAGCGTTGCTATGGCAGCGCTGCAGGCAGGGCTGCTGAGGCTGAGGCGCGCAGTAGCCCCTTTGTGAAGCGGAGGTGGGGAGGTGGGAGCGGGGTGGGGGAGATGCACACCCCACGTCTCGCTGCCCCGAGCCCCGGACCGCAAGCTGGGTGTTTGTCGGGGGCGTCCCCACCCCCATCCCCGAGGCCGGGTGCGGCACCGCTCTCTCTCTGCCCGCCAGCCGCTCGCTCCTGCATTAAAATTTCATGGGCGCTGCAGTAAATGCGAAGACGACGCCGGCTGCGCTGGGGGGCCGTAGGGAGGGAGGCTGCGGACCAGTGCGGGGAGGAGTTTACGAGGGGAGGCGCTTGCAGGGGCTCCCCCAGTTCTGTTGAGAGCCGGGCACAAAGAGCCCTCTGCACTCCAGCCGCAGGAGCGAGGAGCCGAGGTAAGCCGGGGTCGCCATTCTCACTCCCCGCCGGGCGCACCTGATTCCTAGGAGGGCGGCGGGGGTCTCACAGTCCCAGGGCAGTGGTGGCCCGCGCCGGTGGGTGACGCGACCCCCAACCCGCAATGGCCCGATGTGAGGCTTCAGTGGATGGGTCGTGGGGATGGAGACGCGGAGGGTGCTCGGGGAGGGGGGGGTGTCTCGCAGTTATGGTCTGAGGGGGAACAAAGACCCTTCCCTTCCCCCAGAGCTAGGTGCACATGGGCGTGGGGACCCAGTACACACCAACCCACAGGTTAGCAGGTAACTGCCCAGGCTGAGGACTGCGCCCAGGAGGTCTCAGCATGGAGGGTGGGTTAGCGGATGGTGTCCCTGGCTCTCCTTCCCTCACACCCAGCCCTTACCCTTCCTCCACTCCTGGGACTCATCCCAGACCTGGGGCGTCCAGTGCAGCTTCAAACCGAATGCATCTCCGCACCCTCATTGCGACATCGCTCTCGATGGTGACTACACATCCTCGGGGAGGCACCGCTTTGGCACCACAGCCCCGCCAGGTGGTAAGAACCCATTTTAGAGATGAGGAAAAGGAAGTCCAGACAGAGAGGGGCAGCAGCCTGTCCAAGGTCACACAGTCAGTGATTTTTTGAGTCCAGACACGACGGACTCTGAAGCTCATGTGGTATCTCCAAAACGGTCTGGAGCAACCCCAAGAGCTTGGTTCCCCAACCCTCCCAGGCTCTGAGACGTTCTCTGCAGAGGCTGGGGATTTGAGAGGGAAAGGTCTAGACCTCCCTCATCCCCGGCACGAGGGAGATTATTTCTTGGACAGAGGGATTCCGGGGAGCCCGGCCTCCCCACTCTCATCCCAGGCTCCCAGCGCAGACCGCCAGCCGCCTGGGATTGCTGGCGCGCACACCCCACTGCGGAGCGGAGTCGCGCCAGGAAAACGCCCCCACCTGCTGGAGGGAGGGGCGCGGGGAGCGAGCGCAGAGCGAGAACTTGCTGGAAGCAGGTTTGTTTTTCTCTCTGCGCTGAGCTGGGCGCAACCTCGCTGTCTCCCCAGAGCGCTCTTCCCAGGAGAGCCTCGGGCAGGGATGAGTAACCCCACTCCGCGGACAGGGGCCCACACTCCGGGGGCTCCCCGCAAGTGAACCGGTGTCCCGCCACGTGGCCCCACGCTGCGTCAGCACATCTGGGGCGGGGCTGCGCATCTGGAGGTGCTCAGTATTGTCTCCTGCTCCCAGAGGGGGATCCCCTGGGACCTCCCCAATCCAGTAGCAGTCGCGGCAAACAGGTTCCTGGGGCCGCTCCATCTGCTCCCTGCTTTGGGAAGACACTGAACTCACCCCACCCCGAGTTTGGTTGATTTCCCATCGAAAGAATTCTGTTAGCAACCTTATCTCCTGCCCGCCCTACACATCGTGTCCTTTTATGTCCATTGCGGTTGAGCATGGCTCTGAAGTCCGCCCTATGCTGACCTTGCAGAAAATGACCCCCCCCCCAATAAGGGCGCGCTCGCGCTCGGAGGGGGAGGGGGCGCATCTGACATCTTCAGGGCCCCCAAAAAAGTACCCTGAATCCTTCCCAGCAGGGTGAAGGCAACCTCTTTTTACCTTGTATAAAAAAATGAGTGTTAGCCAGGCATGGTCCTTGCAGTCTCAGAGCTTGGTGGCCTGAGGCAGGAGGATGCCAAGTTGGAGAACAGCCTAGGCTACAAAGCGAGTTTGAGCCAGTCAGGGTTAGTAAGATCCTGTGTAAGAAAGAAAAAGGAAGGTGGGGGAGGGAGGGGGGAGAGAGAGAGAGACAGACAGACAGAGAGGATGGGATGAAAGAAAAAAAAAAAAAAAAAAAAAAAAAAAGGGAGCCTGGCGGTGGTGGCCACGCCTTTAATCCCAGCACTCGGGAGACAGAGCCAGGCGGATCTCTGTGAGTTTGAGGCCAGCCTGGGCTACCAAGTGAGTTCCAGAAAAGGCACCAAGCTACACAGAGAAACCCTGTCTCGAAAAACAAAACAACAAAACAAAACAAACAAACAAAAAAAAAAAAAAAAAAAAAAAGAAGGAAGAGAGGAGGGAGGGAGGGAGGGAGGGAGGGAAAGACCATGTAAAAGTCCGGCTGACAGCTCACCCCTGCCATCTCAACACTTGGGAGGCTGAGGCAGGAGGATCACTTTTTTCTTCTTTTTTTTCCTGAGACAGGGTCCCACTCTGCTGACCAGGATGGCTTGGAGCTCACAGAGGTCCATCTGCTTCTGCCTCCCAAGAGCTGGGATTAAAGGCGTGCGTCTGCACCTCCATACCTGGGTAAGGAACATACATTTAAGCTAACCTGGGTTACATCACGACACCCTGCCTCAATTTATTATTTTTTAATTTATAATTTGGGCACATTTTTTTTTTCTTGAAATCTACCTTCCTAGATTTAAGAAAACTAACAGTAATTGTTAAGTGTCGGAAAAGACAAACCATAAGAGAAAATTTCATTTTCACTGAAACTCGCCTCACGAAGTGACGGGAATTGCTGTGGAGTCCGGGCTTCCGGAGAAGCCTGCCTGGCTCTCAGACGCTCTCCTTTCTTCTAACCCTCCCCGGGTCGGTCGTCTTCTTGTAGTACATGGCTTTCCCCGAGCCCAGTTCACACCACCCTCAAGTTTACTCATCGGAGTCGTCAAGGAGAGAGAGAAAGGGCTGAGAGCGAGGTCTGTGTGTGAATCCTCCCCACCCATGTCCCAGTCAGGAAGGAGTTTCCCAGCCTCGGTCTCTTCAGCTGTCGTGTGGGGTCCTATTCTTGGGTGTGTGGGGCTGTTGGCTGTGAACCAGTGTCAGGCGCCCAGACTGAGGACAGACTCCGTTACGCACCTGCTGGCCCAGCTCACTCCTGCGGCACCTGTATGGGGCCGTGCCGCCCTTCAGGGTGACCTTCTGCTGTTGCACAGTACACTTCAGGGCACTGGGCCTTTTGTGCAGGTTCAATGGGCCAGTGAATAGCTTGAGGCTCAGCCCTCTGTTCCCAGGGGAACCCCCCCCCCCCCCCCCCCCCCCCCGCTTTTGAGGCCTGGCTCACATGTCAATCTGCGAAACAATAGTCAAGATGTCTGGAGGCACCGGCAGGCTGAGGGTGACATCTGTCTCTCATCCCTTTCTGTGTTGATGAGCTCAGATGAGGCAGGTGTCCCCTCTCCCTCTGGGGGCCAGGTGGCCCCTCTGGAGGAGCCAGAGGGAAGGAGGGTCTTGGCCATTGTGTCCCTCTGAGTAGGAGGCAAATGAAAAGGAACCCTAGCCACCCTGGCACTGGCCACTCTGCTGATAAGCTGCTTAGCGCTGGGATGTGGCATGTGTTTGCGACCTCAGCACTTGGGGGAGGGTGGAGGCAGGAGGATGAGGAGTTCACAGTTATCTTTGGATACATAGCAAAGTCAGGCCAGCCTGGGCTACATAGGATCCCCCACCCCCACCCCCCGCTGCCCAAATAATGATCTTGCGCTTAGATATTGGGTGTGTGTGTGTGAGAAAAAAGAGGCTCAGAGAGTTAGAGTGACCTGTTAAAGGTTGCACAGCAATTTAGTTTGGAGCCAAATTTCAAACCTGGATCTAGCATGTGTGTGACTGATGTCCCTGAAAAGGGGGACATTAGACATTCAGATGTCTGTGGGTCTCTCATTCATCCCGTCTGTGTTCAGAGCCCAGGAGGTCGCGCTACCTCCGGAGGTGGGAGCAGCTCCAGTAGAACATCTCCAGGTCCGTCACTTTTCGCTCCCCCTGCTCCCCCCCCCTCTGGCTCCAGGCACTCCCTTTTGTGCTCTGTCCTCTGCTCAAGTCACCGCCTGCAGATCCCTGGAAGGCTCCACTCAGTCTTACATTCCCAGGGTCTGCGGCAGCTCAGGGCACCAGAGCCTCCACAGCAGTTTGGGTCAGCGGCTCTCCTCTGCCTCTGAAATGCGAGCAGCAGGAAGAACAAGGGAGAGAACAGCACTGGGACCTCGGCTGCAGCCCTCGGCCTGCAGTCCTGGCAGCTCTTCACTGTTACAGGAACCGTGTGCATTGCTTGGGCGGCATGAGTGTGCGGTGTCGTCGTCATGGTCCAGTGCCACACCACCAAGAAGGTGGTGGCGGGAGGACTGGTGGCCAGTCCTATCGCCTCCCGTGATAGCCATAGTGACATTGCTCTCACCCTCATTCTGTGGACAGGGAGACTGAGAAAGGAAGACCTCAAGTTGGAGGGGAGAGTGGGTTCCAGGCCAGCCTGGGCTACATGAGACAGGCAGGCAGGCAGGCAGACAGACAGGCAGACAGACAGACAGACAGACACACACACACACACACACACACACACACACACAGAGGAGAGGAGAGACACAAATCCGAAGCACCAAGTAATGATGGATTTGCTCTGGGTTCTGTGGTTCTTGCATGGAAGTTTTGGTGTACCATCCATGCTCTTCCCCTCTCTCTGAGGGTTGTGGTGGTGTGGCCAGCGCTGGTATGGCTCTCCAGTGTGTCCAGCGTATACCCACTCTTCATTCCTGTCTGTCTGTCTGTCGTCTCTGTGTATGATAGCTGTGAGGCCTGTCTGTTCACATGCACATGGCTGCCGGGTCTCGGTGGCACCTGGGGATGAAGCAAGTTTTCATCTGCGTGGATGCAGGTGGCAGAGGCCAAAAGCTGCATCCACTTGGCTCTGTCTTGACGCTCACGGGGACTGAGCCTTCCGAACCTCAAGGTAGGAGAGACCTATGTCTTCTGGGTACTAGTCCTTTGTCAAACCTTCCATGGGGGCTCCTCATCTTGGCTTTTGGTGTGTGAGGGGCAGAGCCACGAGCCAGGTCCACAGTCCACACAACCTTTGACTATGAACTTCTCAACTGCAATTCTTCTGTAATGCATGAATATCTTTTGTAGAAAATAATGCCATAGAGGTGCAATTAGCTTGTTTTTTTTTTTTTTTTTTTTTTTTTTTTTTTTTTTTTTTTTTTTTTTTTTAAATTGGTGTACAAAATAATG
This sequence comes from Peromyscus leucopus, assembly GCF_004664715.2. Lineage (NCBI taxonomy): Eukaryota > Metazoa > Chordata > Mammalia > Rodentia > Cricetidae > Peromyscus > Peromyscus leucopus. Next base: position 2,623,002 of record NC_051082.1, on the reverse strand, counting down.
GGTCTGGGGCAGGCAGAGTGCTTAGCTACCATTCATGAAAACCCTGGATTTGAGCCCCGGCACAGCATGAACCAGATGTGGTAGCACAGGCCTATAATTGCAGCACTTGGGAAGTGGACATAGGAAGATCAGAAGTTCAGAGTTAACTCTGGCTGCACAGTGAGTTTGGAGCCAGCCTGGGCTATTTGAGAGTCTGAGAAATCAAAAACAGGGGCTGGAGAGATGGCTTAGGGGTTCAGAGCACTGGCCACTCTGGCTGAGTGCCCAGGTTTGGTCTGCAGCACCCAAATAGTGGTTCACAGCTGTGTGTAACTCCAGTTTCAGGGCATCTGACCCCCCCTCTTCCAACCTTCTCAGAAAGTGCACACATGTGGTGCACAGACGTGCATTCGGGCAAAACACTCAAACACAAAATTTTTAGGAAGCTAAACATAAAAAACAAAAGAAATAAAAAGCAAAAGAAACCCCTGTGTGTCCCTTGCCCACACGTCTGCTCCTAGGCTCAGCCTTCAGAGGGCCGGTGGCTGTGACCCCCTTGCACATCAAGTTTTGTGCTGCTAAGTACCCCCCCCCCCAAATACCACCCCCTTCCTCTTTTGTACAGCTTTATCACAGTGCAGCACTTTCTGTTTCAGGGATGCACCCCAGAGATTGTTTTTTTTTTTTTTGAGACAGGGTTTCTCTGTGTATCCCTAGCTGTCCTGGAATTCATTCTATAGACCAGGCTGGCCTCAAACTCACAGAGATCCACCTGCCTCTGCCTCCCAAGTATTGAGATTAAAGGTGTGCGCCACCACCACCCAGCCTGCCCAGAGATCTTGATCACAGTTACCAAGTCCTGCAGCTGTGATTAGTGACATCATCACACGTCCATTGGCCTAGTCAGATCCCCGAAACCTGGGAACCCATTTCCATTCTATACCGGGCCATGGTGAGCAATAACCTATGTTCCGTCATCCCCATTTCCCTTCTATGGGCATTTTGTATAAATTTGGCTACCTCCACTGCCCATCTTCTTAGTTTTTATTTTTAATTTTGAGAGAGAGAGAGAGAGAGAGAGAGAGAGAGAGAGAGAGAGAGAGAGAGAGAGAGAGAGAGAGACTCATTATTCAGCCCAGGCTGGCTTTGAACTCATGACCCTCCTGTCTCAGCCTCTCAAATGCTGGGATTCCAGGAGGGTGCTACCACATACAGCTTGAACCTGTCTTTTCTTAGCAGGGCCTGTGTGGTTTGTCCAGGGTGTGTCAATATCCAGCTCCCTTTTACTGCCCAGTGGGTGCCACTATGTGGTGTTACATCTCATCTGTTCATTAGGGTTTTAATTTGACCTAACAGGTGTGCCCCCACCAGGGTTGTATGATGCCTGAGTATAAAAACAGCCTATGTTTCTGCATTTATTCTCAAGGCTGAGGGGCCATGCTCTGTATTTCTGAATGTAAGTCACTGACTGGTAATAATCCTGGCTAAGCTTCCTGAATAAGAGCTCAGAGTCACACATTGTGGATGTGGGGTTGGAGAGCCATAGCCTCGTCCTGTTTTTTCTCTGGCTTCCAAACCTATGGCTTCCTTTCTATGCTATGAGACCCAGTCACTCTGACTGACCCAGGAGCTGGGGTTCCCTGGAAGACTCCACTGTCCCCACAATGACCGGGATTCTGGGTCTGCACCCTGTGACAGGGTCGCTGTGGGCTTATTTGCAGAGTTCCTGCTGGTTCCCAGGTCGCAGAAGAGAGTAGGGGATTGGGAAGGGCCACAGCCACCCTGCGAAGCAGCCTTGCAGATAAGTATCCCTTCACCAGCCCCCTCTGCACCAGCCTGCTTTCTGCTGGTGCACCTGTGAAGGGGGGTTGGCGCTGGAACCCCCAAGAGGGAGGGTGGATGTCCTGTGTATGACTCTGGCTCTTGAGGGTGGCATTTGTAAACTTGGACAGGCTCCTTGGTCTTGCAGACACACGGAGACCTTCTGCAGGGTTTCCCACGGGACACACTGTCTCCACTCAGCTCCAGGCTCCCGAGACAGCCGGCTCTAAGAGCGTGCTACGAGGTGCCTCCCCTTCCCTGACTCAGGCTCTGGGGGACAGATGTAGTATAATTGACAGGAAAGAGCAAATCTGAGTGCTGGGTTGAGATTCGGGGCATCGCCTCCATCCTGGTGACTTACAGGTGGCCTGGCTGAGCCCTGTACCTCCCGCCCTCTGGCTCCAGACATGTTCTCTCTGCTGTGGGAGTCACGAAAGGGTGGGGACTGAGATGAGAAGAGCTGCTTTCTTTTCCAAGCCACTGCCTTGAATGGCCCTTGTGTGACAGGTCAGGATGTGTCCCTGGGTCCAGACAGAGGCATAGGCTTCCAGTGACCTCAGCAGTACTGAGGTCAGAGCTCCAGACCCCTACTCTGCCAGGACTTCCCTCTCGGCTGTCCCTAAGCTGCCCAGCTTGCTCTGAGTTTTCCTGGGTCACGAAGGAAACCACCATGTGCCCATGTTTGTGAAGGATGCTCTGGGTAGCAGGGAAGGAGGAGGAGGCAGGGTGGCTTTTGGGCCAAAGCAGGGCTTGGGTGTGGTCCTCTCCTGTGCCGGGGTTGGCTCTTCTGTCTTCCAGAGTCATCCTGTGATGTCTGTGTGTGGGAGGAGCTAGGAGCTAGGCCTGCGATGATGATGTCAGGTAAGAGTGAGAGGCACCGCTTCCTTTTAGGAGGGTGGGTGGTCCTCTCTCTCACATCCCATGGCCAGATCCTTTCTGCCTCTGAGGAGGCCTGGGAGCCAGAAGCAGAAAGGCTTGCTGTGTATGGCCTCAGTGGGGAGGAGGGGAATGATCTGAACCCCACAGGCTCTGGGCGGGGGTTGGGGGCATCATCATCTCACCTCATACATATGAACCTGACCCTCTTTAAGGAGATGCTGGGTGTCCAGAGGTGAATGACAGAGACATGGTGCTACCCTCTGAGGTCTTCAAGTAAGAAAACGCATCACCACAGCTCAGCGAGGGGGTGAGCTCTCTGTCCTGTGGAGTGTACGTGTCCGTCTGTGGTGGGGTGTACATAGGGTTTCATCTCAGACCACTGGGAACTCTGGGGTCTCTCTCCTCCTGCACTTGGCCGCTTCTCAGCCCCTGGCCTTCGGGAGTCACTCTGGGCCACCTGCCGTTGGCTTTCTGCTGATCCTTTGAGTGAACCCCACCTTCCTCTCTGAGTTTATTGTAGAAGATTTGTGTCCCAAGCTTTCTGTTCTGGCGCATGTGTGTGTTGGGAGCACAGGTCCCAGATTGGGGTATCTGGGGTGCCTCACCGTCTTTCATTGTGTCTCCCTCAGATAGTTCTGCGTGTCTCCAGACCTTGGTCTGCTTTGGAGCCCTGGGGATCTCCTGGATTCTGACCTCATGGAACTGGGGAACAACCTGTCTCCCTGAAGATCCTGTCCTTGCCAGTGCCAGAGATGGAGCCCCCTGGAGAAGAGCCACACCTTGAAGATAACACTGCTTAGCATCCACCCTGTTTTTGATGGACAGATGCAGGATGGCAGAGGCTGCAGTGTAGAGTCCTGGGGCATTGGAGGCCCCTCCTGATCCCTTGTGGACTGGAATCCTCCTCCAGTGTCTGGAGGAGGGGTGGGGCCCCACCTGAGCCCCTTCCTAAGGACCTGTGGGTAGGGCAGGGACTCCATGGGCATGGAGGAGGAGGAGCTGCTGGGGAGGAGCCCGATGTCTGTCTTTTGTCTGTTTTTCTTCTTTCGGTCTGTGTGCTGCTTGAGTGATGTTTCTGTCTGGGGCTTCCTGGGTGAGGCTTAGCTCCTGGTTGGTTGTGGTGGACAGCCAATCCTGGCCTGGGAGGAGCCTGGCTAGCCTTTGTGCAGTCCAGCACAGCAGGGGACCCTGGGAAGAGAAAGGGGGAGTCCCGAGATGAGGAGACCCAGTCGGGAGGCTTACTGGCAGACTCACAGCTCCAACTTCCTCAGTCACTAGAGAGTGGGCTGCCCCAGTCCGCAGGGGCTGTGGACAGAGCCTTTGCCTGGGACACGGGGCTGCTCAGCCAGCACCCCCATTCGTGTTGAGTATCTGTGGAGGGGCTGGGACTGGCAGACATCTGCACCCCTGCTCTGGGTGAAGTGCCCCAGGATGACCCCCCCCCCCGCCCCGTCCATTGTCCGCTTTTGGTCACAGTCCCTCCTAGAGGAGATGGTTTTTCAGTGTGTGGCCTTCTTTGGTACAGCCTAGAAAGCCCTTTCCCTGGCGCAGGAAGGGTTGTGTATTTATCAGCTCAGACTGTGGGACTCAGCACCAGAGACTCACGCCCCCCCCCCCCTTCACCTCCCCTGGGCTTGAGGCCAGCAGATCAAGATCAAGGCGCCAGAAGTAGCTTTATGTTGCGTGGCTTTTCTCTGCATCCAGAGTGAGTGGGCTCCAGGGATTTGTCCCACAAGGGCACAGTCTTGTCATCCAGGCTTATGACCTCATCGGGGCGTAGGTACACCCTTGATGGTCTTGTCTCTTCCATACCTTCCCATAGCGGCTGGGGAGTTCAGCCTGTGCGTGCCTCTTGGGGGACACAATTGGACTCTTTAACGGGGTGGTCCCACAAACATGAACAGCTAGAGCTATCTGTCCTCCAGAATTGCCCACGCAGGGAGGAGCAGATGAATGTAAAATGGGTACAGAGTTGCAGGTGCTGCGCCAGGGAACTCGGGAACATGGTGGCTGCAGCCCGTGCAGCGCCAGCTCAGGCCCTGGGGCACCCTCTGCTGTCCAAGTCACCTTGATTTCTACTTTGTCGTGTGGGCCGTCTGCTCTTCTGGGGGCCCCCGGCAGCTTTCACAGGGCTCCTGTGCCTGGCTCAGTCCTGGGCTCTTAGTCCACGTGGAAATTTAGGGAGGTTAGGGTGAGCGTGCATCTAGGTAGGGTGCTTACTGATCCAGGGGCGTTCCTGGCTGGGCCACCCTTGCCTGCCTTCCTGACAAGCCGGGGGCTGCGGCCGCCATTGGCCTCTGTGGTAGCTTGTCATGTTTTCCGGAAGAGAAGGAGTCATGTTTCCTGCTGCCAATATGGAGTCCACTCTGGCTCTTGGCTGGGAGCCAGTTTGGGAACCTGGTGCAGTCCAGCCATCCTTCAGACACTTGGGATTTCCTAGCCAGCAGGGAGGGAAACATTACCTAGGAAGAAGTACACAACGGGCAGTCAGCAGAGGCCCCGGAGTGCGTGCGAGGGAGAACCCAGTTCTGGCTTTCCGGAGGGGCTTCCTAGTCAGGCTGACCCAGCCGGGGCCTTGGGGGATGAGAAAGGTACAGTGTAACTGAGTGCTTTGGGGAGGAAATTAAAGCAAAAAGCAGGACGTTTTCAGAGCCCCGACAATGCTAGTGAGCATACTTCAGACACTCAGGGAGGGATAGAAGGAGGAAGTGTTTCCCTGTCTTCGCTGGCTGCGGAATTATTTTCTTACCGAACACTGTCTAGAATGCTAGGGGACACAGGTTGGTCCTTAGGAGTGCCAGGAGTGATAGGTGGTACAGCCAGGCCATCCCGGGGAAGGAAGGGGAATGGGGGTGGGGTGGAGGTGGGGAGGAGTCTAAGCTTCATGTGAGGACTCAGGCTGGTTCCTTGCAGTGTTTGTGGAGGAAGGCAGGCCAGGCCAGCGGTGGGAGCAGTGAGAAGAGAAGCCTGGGAGTTGGCGATAGAAGAGGTGCCCATTTTCAAGCATGGCAGCTCTGGGGTGGGTGGGTTAGATGTTTGGTGGAGAGATGCGGGTGTGTGGGCGTGTGGGTGTGCATGCGTGTGCGTGCGTGTGTGTGCGCGTGCGTGTGTGTGTGTGTGTGTGTGTGTGTGTGTGTGTGCGCGCGCGTACGTGTGTTGGTGTGTGTGTGTGAGAAGATCCTTCTGGGAAGGGGCTGGCCACAGTCAGGCAGGGGGTTTGCACTGAGAACAAGCAGGACACATCTTCAGCAGTGCTGGAGTGTTTGTGGGGCCTCTGAGATCCACAACAGAGAAACGGAAGCTCTGGGCTTCCACCAGGGGTCATTTGAGGTCAGGCTCGATTCCCTGGGAGGGGGTTGAGGGGTGCAGAGGCAGACCCCCCTGCCGTGGTCAGGCCCTCATGCCCAGGCTGGTGGGGACAGGACTGTGGTAGGTGGTGGTGGTGGGAAATGAAAGGGGAGGGCTGCATGGTGTGATTAACCTACTAACCAACCCAGGGCTCGGCCAGGACGCTGCGGCACGCGACGAGATGCCTGGCCTTCTGTCAGATGACTAATCCACTAACCTGGCCCGAGCATGTCCTACTAACCCTGCGGCAGCCCAAACCCCACTAACTCCGCAGCCCAGGGGCCTTCCCAGAGGCCGGGGCGGACGAGGCTCCGGAAGGCCCTGCCTGGGGCCTGGGATCTATGTGCAGACCCATCCTGCAGGGCAAGGGCGTGCTGAGAGACTTACCAACTCTGCCACCACTAGAGACTGTGTGCCAGTCACCCGCCCCTCTCTCTCCGAGCTGCGCCCCCCCCCCCCCCCATGGTGGGACGGGATCCATTCTACTCCCCTCGATGCCTGTGGTGAGGCAACCAAGGCTTTGCTGCGCTGCAGGGACCTCAAAATGGAAAAAGACTGGGTGAGGGCAGGCTGCAGGGACCTCGGTGATTCCGTCCATCCCCTGATCGCGGGTGCTCTGCACACAGACCCTTCTGCCTGGGGCAGACATGTGCTTTGAACCCTTAACCGTCTCTTCCTGTTCTCCCCCCCCCTCCCCCCGCCAGCTTTCTCTCCCATAGGCAAGCTCTTTTGATTACTAATTGTCTAACCCCGGGGCACCCCACCCGCACCCTGCCGCCCCTTAACTAACAACGGCCCGCTGCCTTCTTCTCTCCTAGTGGCTCCTGTGTGTGTTCGCTGAGGTCTGCTGGTGCTGTGCGCTGACCTACTAACCCGGCCCTACTAACCGGTTTCTCTAACTAATCCAGCCCTGCCGAGCTCTGGGCCTCCCGGGGGCTGGTCCCTCCTTCTGGCAAACAGATGTCCCCCCAGGCTGACCAGGCCAGGCCTGAGGCAGGGGACAGCCATGTTAGTGATGCCCAGAGGAGGAGGAGGAGGAGGCTGTCCTGTAGCTGTGGGACTCTGGACTCCGAGCATGACCTCTCTCCTTTGTGCACGGGTCTGGTTGCCACCAGGAGTGGATGGGACCAGGGGATCTTGTGGGAGCCAGTGTGGGGCCCGGGGGTCTAGAGTGGGCAATTCTGGGCCTTAATTAGCCTAGGCCCTCTGTCATTTAGGCCAGGGAGGAAGGGGTAGGGATCCCAGGGGCTGGCCATCTTGGACAGGAGCTCAAGGGTGTGTGTGCTTGAACCCGAAGCCAGCAGAGTCCCATGCCCTACTTGGAAGCTGTATGTGAGCTTCCTGAGTAGGAAGTATGTGAAGGGGCCTTTCCCTGGAAAACCGCAGCACAGAGTCAGGCATTCCCCAAGCGAAGGCCGAGGAAACGGCACCTGGACCCTGTGAGGAGAGATGGCCAATGACCAGGGAGAGGGGTCTTCGCACAGGCAGTTAGCTGGAGCGGCCCTTCCCACGGAGAGGAGGTGGAAATCTCAATCTGGAAGTAGATGCGGGACCATTTTCACACAGGAAGAAGGTGTGAGGACATTTTCCCTCAGGAAGTGTTTAGAAAGATTCGGCGGCCTCACGCTTAGAAAGGACAGACGGCCAGATGGGGAAGTGTCTCTACAGGCCGTTGGGGCCTTACTGAAAGGGGGAATAGGTGCTGGGACGTGAAACCTAGGGTCTCAAAGGCCACTGGGGGGAGCCATACCAGCTGTTTATATTTTGTCCGCTGGATGCCCATGCCTCGGCCCCAGCCAGCCTCCCCCAGAGCCCGCCAGCTGCTAAGCCAGGGCCACACCTGGGGGTGATTTCATGCCTCACCTCCAGTAGGCTCCAGGCCTCTCTGGGCTAATCTCCAGCTTCTCTGCACTAACTCTAGCTTTTACCCAGCTAACCCCTGCCTCTCCACGGCTGCCCAGGGGCTGGCCACTAACAGCCAGCCCTGCCCATTGGGGGGGGGGCGGGGCGCAGGCGGGAAGGGGAGGGTCCAGGTTCCTGGCCTGGCTTTGGCCGGCTCCCTTGAACTACCCCTTCCTCTGGACTAACCCGTGCCTTTCTGGTCTGTTCCTTCCGGCAGAAATGAATGGCTGTGGCTTTCTCTCTAACAGGTCTCATCTTCCTCTCACTGTCACCACTAGTGGCTGGGATGGCGGCATGGCCGGGAAGGGGCTGACACAGGTTCTGAGCTTGGTTGATATGGGGAGAGCTTCTCTGAGCATCTTGGTGGGGTCCGAGGTACAGTCGTCCGGCTATTGCAGGTGTGGCCACCGGCCCAGTCCCATAATCTTAGGATCTGCAGTGGCTCTTAACTCCTGGAGACTGCCGCCTCAGTCCTCCCAAGCAGAGGCAGCGGCATACGAGAACCTCAGACAGCTGCCTGTCTGGTTTCTTGAAAGGATTTGTTATTTATGGAATCACTGGACACAAGGCCAGGGCCTGCTTTGAGTCCTTGTTTGAGTGACTGACAGGTTTTGTCCCTATAACATCAAGATCCAGATAGAAAAAAACCCAGAAGGCTGTATATTCTCCAGCCACTCACACCCTAGAGTGAAATAGCCCAACCTCTCCTTCTGATGCCTCTACTGTGGCCCCTTTACACAGGGTAGGTGCATGGAGGGAAAAGGGGTGTGGCTGGCAAGGAGTGGGGGGCCTCTTAAGTCAAGGGGAAGCCCTTGGGGAGCAGAGACAGAACGCCATGAGAGCCCAGGGGACCCCTGTGGAGCAGGGGGTGACCCCAGGTTGAGGTGGGCGAGTGAGTCTTGTTTCTCTGAGTTGGTCTGGAGGTCAGAGCCTGGAATAGTGGAGGGCTCAGCGACATTGGTGGACCTGTGGGTGGCCCCAGGGACAGGTTGCCTGGGTCAGTGGGTGCTGTGCGAACCGCTTTCCCACGGGCTTAGGGCTGACTGTGTTGAGCCACCAGGGAGTCTGCAGGAGGCCCTTGGGGGCCTGAGCTGCAGGGGAAATGGAGGAGATGCCCCTTAGGGAGGTGGGTGGGTTGGCACCCCAGAAGGTCTGGGACGCAGCCGCTGCCACCCTCTCATGGGTGCCGCGCTTCATTTTACCCACACTGCCCAGGGACTCCCGCAGCAGAGACTGCCCTGCGGAGGCCCTAGCAGCGCCAGGCTCTGCTCCAGATGCTGAGACTGGACCGCAGCCTTCTCGTCGAAGGCATGACAGGGTCCTGATACGGACGCTAGCTGGTCCTCAGTGGCTGCAATTCTGTGCGGTGTGGGGGATCCAGGGCAGAGTGGGGGATCAGGAGAGCTAGGGTGAGGCAGGCAGGGGGAGGGCTCTCAGAAGAAGGGTCACATCAGCTAGACCTTGGTAAGCAGGGCATGGCTGGGTACAAGCCCCTGGCAACTCAAGATGAGAGAGGGGGCCAAACAGATCCTGGGGAGTGAATTGAGGGGCTCAGGATGTGGCCAGTGCCTGGCCTTGCTGCCCGCAATCATGGGCTTCATCCCCTGGGATACCAGATGTGGTCTGCACCTGTAATACCAGCACTAGGGTGTTAGAGACAGATCTGCAGAGGCCGCTGGCCTGCCGGCTTCACTCATCACGTGGTCTGAGCGGGTGGCAGGGCTGGAGTTTCAGGCTTCCTCGTTCACCTCAGCCCAGCAAAGAGGAGCTTGCCATGCCTGCCGGCCATGTTCTAGGCAGCGCCCGAGCTTCTGGTCACTAGGAAGACCCTTAGTCCAACTGGAGAGGAGCAGGGTTCATAGTGCTCGCCCTCAGCCCTCACGGGGGTTTGTGGGAGATACCTGGGAAGCAAGGGACAGAGGTAACAGTAAGGAACTCAAAATTTAACAGAGGTCCTCATGATGTATGTCTCCTCCAGGAGATCTGGAGGTAGGTGGTGGTGATGGTGATTGTGTGTGTGTATGTGTGTGTGTGTGTGTGTGTGTGTGTTTGTGTGTGCGTGCATGAGGGGTGAGGGAGAAAAGAGAGGGTATAATTAGAGGAAGCTGAGCAACGGAAGGTACATTCATTTGTCCCTGGGCTGCTCTTGCACCCTCCCACCTGCCCCAATTCCATTGAATTTTAGGCTTGTTTGGAGCAGGACCCTGTGGGCGGCAGATGGGCCTCCTGTCTGAAGGTGTCAGTATCTCTTCACAGCCTGCCTGGAGGGAGGAGCCACTGAGGGTCCTGGCCCAGGGTGGGGCTTTAGTGAGGACAGCCTGGGGGTGCTCAGGTTGGGAGCCCTGTTCCAGACACTCAGGGTCCCCCAAGAGCCTCTCTGGAATCTGTCCAGGGGCCTGTTGTTTCATAACCAGCTCAGCAAAGATGTCTGTTCCCTGTTGTTCCTGCCAGGGGATGCTGCGTGTGGGTCCTGAAAGCCCGATGTTGACTAAAGACTAGCTCTTTCCATGGGTTCAGCCACAGTTACTGGGGCTTCTGATTTTTATGCTTGTAGCTGCTTCTGTGTAAGTCATCATTTTGATAATAAAACCGGCACACACTGGAACGTGACTGGTTTATGAGGTGGAGGGATGTGTTGTCCCTGGGGAAGGGACATCAGTGGGGCTTCTAAGAGGGCAGGGGAGTGGAGTTGCCGAGTTAGCAGAACGAAAGCACTCATTTTATTTGATTGAAACATTTGGAGCCGGGTGTGGTGGCACATTCCTTTAATCCCAGCACTCGGGAGGCAGAGGCAGGTGGATCTCTGTGAGTTTGAGGTCAGCCTGGTCTACAGAGTGAGTAGCCAAGTCTATTACACAGAGAGACCTTGTCTCAAAAACCCCAAACCAAACCAAACCAAAAACCAACCAACCAAACAAACGAACAAAAAAACAAACCCCCCAAAAACAAACAAACAAACAACAAAACCGACCAAACAAATCTGTCTGGGTAACCCGGCTCAGCAGGCGGAAGGGCCATGCAAGCCTGGTGGCAAGTTTGATTACTAAAATCCACAGCAGGAGGAGAAAATGGTTCCTGAAAGGTTGTCCTCTGAACTCTGCACATGTGCATCCCGGGGTGCTGTCCCCCGCTCCCCACCTCTCTCAGGATATAAAATAGAACCGTGAGGACCCGATTTCGGATCTCAGCACCCACATGAAGAAGCTGGCTATGTTGTGTGCCTGTCATCTCAGCACACAGACTGCTGGAGCTCACTGGCCAGCCAGCATGGACTAGTCGGTGAGCTTCAGCCGGTGAGAAGCTCTGTCTCAGAACATGAGACGGGGGCGTGACATCTGAGGTTGAATGTGTGTGTGCACCCTACCCATGTGCACACCCCAAACACTGCCCTCCCACAGACACACACACAGACACACACCTCAAACACCACACACACACACACACACACACACACACACACACACACACACACACACTTGTGTTTTGGAGATAGTCTCACCAGAGTGGCTTCAAACCAGACTTCCTGCCTCAGGTTCTGCAGTGGCCGATTACAAGTGAGCGCTCTACCACAACCAGAGTGTTTGTGCGGTTGACTGTGAAGTACACACATGAATTTGAGCATCACCATTTTAAATGGAGAACTTTGTGGTATTAAATGTGCTGCCTTCACCACTATTGGTAATTGGTAATTTTCTCTTTCTTTCTTTCTTTCTTTCCTTCTTTCTTTCTTTCTTTCTTTCTTTCTTTCTTTCTTTCTTTCTTTCTTTCTTTCTTTCTTTCTTTCTCTCTCTCTCTCTCTCTCTCTCTCTCTCTCTCTCTCTCTCTTTTCCTTTCCTTTCTTTCTTTATAGCTCCTTTTGTGTCCAGAATGGGGCTTTCCAGAGATTCATCTCTCTCTCTCTCTCTCTCTCTCTCTCTCTCTCTCTCTCTCTCTCTCTCTCTCTCTCCCCCTGTAATCTTGTGACATGTATCCTCCTTCATGGAAGAGAAAAAAGGTGCTCAGTGTATGGCTGTGAAGGATGAGGAATATCACACACACACTACTGTTTCTCTTGGCAGCACCAGTGACAGACATTACTAGTTGATCACCTATCTCTCTTTGGGAACTTAGATGTCTCTTTAGGTTCTTTTTCAGAACAATGTTCTAGGCAACTAGAGTGAGTCTTCTTGTGTGTTTTTTTGTTTTTGTTTTTGTTTTTTTTTAGAACTTTGGAATCAGAGTTTGGATGGATTCTCCTGAGGAACCAGTATGAATCTGGGCATGGCCAGTTCTGTGCTGTGCCTGGAGGAGAGTTGACTCTCTCTGAGCTGCCATTTGCTTTGTGCGATGGGGACCACACTCTCACCCAGTATGGGTGATGTGAAGGTCTCCCAGGCTTCTTGCTGAGCTGAGCGGAGCTCCTAATGTGACCCACCAGGTGGCAGAGTGGACGGAACAGGAAGCAGGTCTTCCTGGAAGAGGCTGAGAGGAAGCAGCTGCCACAGATCCCAGCATTTAGGGTGGTTCCTTCAAGATGCATCATGAGGTCCTGGGGAGACAGGGAATGTGTGGACGTTGAGGTAGGGCTAGGGGGCACCAGAAGAGGTCTAGCTTGCACTGAGATCCGAGGGCTGATCCATGCAGCGGTGCTGGAGGCCTGATTAGGAGTGCTGGGGTTCTCAGGGTTGGGGATGCAGAGGGTCAGGGAGCGTGGCACACACTTGGTGAGCAGAGAGAAGGGAGGGAGGCCAGTGGTTTTGGGGAACAACATCTACAGTGTTGGCAGAGCCTGAAGCACCACAGCCAGATGCACACATGGGCGTATGATCATCTACACGGCACTCCCAGCACCTCCTGGAACTTCCTCGGCCCAGAACGTGGGTCCCATGTGTGGTTCTAATCTGCCACGAACCTGCCAGGTGATCCCAGGAGCCTTCTCCTGTCTCCATCCCTGGGCTTCTGGGGCTTCTGCTAAGGTGTATGTCCCTTGAGGGAATCTCTGAAGCCTCGTGCTCTCGATTTTCCCAGAGACACCTGGATAGACCGTGGCTGCTTCTGCTCCATTCGTGACTCTCCACGGGCATCTCACCGCCTCTCTCTGTCCACGCAGGAGCTGTGCACTGAGTGCTTCTGTGACCCAGGCACTGACCTGTAGTGGGCAGCCATTCCAGCTTTGGTCTGGACGTTCCAACCCCCATTGAGGCTTCGGTAGCTGTCACATCTACAAGGCGGGGCCAAGAGAGGACCCTGAAGCCCCGAGACTGGGATGTGCTGCCTTCTCTTGGTTCCTGGACCCTGGACGCTAAGAGGTAGACCGAGCAGAGTCCTCCAGAGAACACTGCCAGACTGTGCTACGTCTTCCCCAGACCCTGTAGTCTATCCCTTCACTTGGGAGTTACCCCACAAAATCAACCTCCCTTTTAACTACGTGGAGTGGCCTTAATAATTTCACCAATACTGACCGACTGCTGGGGTCTCAAGGTGACCTTTCTGTGACCCTCCAGCACCTGCTTGTTTTCTCCAGAGGCCTTTCTTTGCCGGACTAAGGCCCTCTTCCACTTGGCACACAAGGCTCTCAGCTCACCCCCGAAGACGATCTGCTTGGGAGATCCACCTGTAGCCATTGCTCTTTTCCCTCACGGTGACAAGATGCCCCGCAGAAGCCACAGGGAGGACGGAGGCCCTGGTCTGGCTCATGGTTCAGAGGCTTCACTATGTTACCCGTTGGCTGCTTGGGCAGAACATCCTGGCGGCCAGCATGCTTTGTGGTGAGGTCTTCACCTCACGGTGGACAGGAAGCAGAGCAGGGCAGCTGCAGGAAGGGGCAAGGCTGGGCACAGTTCCAGGTCTCCCACCAGGGCTGGAAGCGAAGTCCCAGCCTCCCGATAGTGTGTTCACACCCATGTGTTCACACCACAACTCACACCATGTGTTCACACCACGCATTCACACCATGTGTTCACACCACGCACTCACACCATGTGTTCACACCACGCATTCACACCCATGTGTTCACACCACGCATTCACACCCATGTGTTCACACCACACATTCACACCACGCATTCACACCACGCGTTCACACCATGCATTCACACCACGTGTTCACACCACGCATTCACACCATGTGTTCACACCACACATTCACACCACGAGTCCAGTGGGTCCCTCAGGTAACAGACACACCCAGTGGCCCCACAGCTCTCAGTCTGGTGGGGGTGGGATCCCTTCTCGCTGGATCTCTGATGCGAAGGTCAGCTTCGTCAGTGAGACACGGTGCAGAGTCACCTGGGAAGGGAGTCTCACCGAGGGGTGGTCTAGATCAGGCTGGCCTGTGGGTGAGCCTGGGGCGACGGTCCCGATCCCATTAACTGGTGTGGGAAGGTCCAGCCTCAAAGCGGGCGGCACCACTCTCTGTGTTTGGAGCCTGAACTGAGTGAGAGCAGAGACGTGATAGAACGGTAGGGCGCATTGCACTGACCTCTCTCTGGCCGCGACCGTGGGTCACGCGGCCTGTCCCTCTCGCTTCTGCCCCTTGGTGATGGGCTGTGACCGTAGGAGGAACCACCCTTTTCTCCTTCAAGTTGTTTTCTGTCGGGGTATTTTGTCACAGCAACAGAACGAGAAACTAAGACAGATGTTTGGGTCCCACGCCCCCTTCCTACCCAGCACTGTCCCATGCCCAGGGCTCAACCGGCCACCTTCTCCCAGACCTCACCCATGTGGCTGACTGCTGGCCTCTGCTAACCGGGGTGATGGGCTCACAGGACACAGGCGGAGCCTTTGTGGGGATCACAGTCCCGGGTGAGATGCTTTAAATGAGACGTAGATGGGAAAGTGACTTGGGGTGACGGCAATAAAAGGCTCCTCACAAGTTATCCTAAAGCCATGCCTCACCAAAGTCACTGTTTTCCAAAGCAGAGCACGTTGGGTTTGGAGATGGTGAATGTTTCTGTGGGGCCTCTTCACTGAGGGACCCGATGGGGAGTCTCTGGTCTCCGACCCTGTTCAGTCCCTTCCCGTATCAAACGCTGGGTACACCTGGCCCAGCGGAGACCCAAGTTGTAGAAATGACCAGCATGGGGCTGGAGAGATGGCTCAGAGGTGAAGAGCACTGGCTGTTCTTCCAGAGGTCCTGAGTTCAATTCCCAGCGTCTACTTGGTGGCTCACAACCACCTGTAATGAGATCTGGTGCCCTCTTCTGGCAGGCAGTCAAACATGCAGGCAGAACACTGTATATGTAATAAATAAATAAATCTTTTAAAAAAAAGTGGCCAGCAGATGGCAGCATCACACCAAATCCTCTGCCCCCTTTCCCACTGGATTTGGACTGGATCCTCTCCCAGTTGCCTGCAGCCAAGACTCTCTCTCCCCATCCCATGCCCAGAAAGTGCAGAGTTTGAGGCTGCACTGGGGCTGTGCCTCTGTAGTAGAGTGCTTCACACACACACACACACACACACACCCACACACACCCACACACATGCGCGTGCACACACACGCACATACCACACAGGCACACACACACCAACACACATACACGCACGCATGCACACCACACACACACATTCTCACACACACCAACACACACACCACACACGTGCGTGCACACACACCACACACGTGCGTGCACACACACACATGCATGCACACACACACACACACACACACACACACACACACACACACCACCCTCCTAGACCAACGGCCCTGAAGATGAGCCCGGCGGTCACTGTGCTTCCCCTGGTTCCCCTCTTCCTTCTCTGGGGAAGGTGCTTCACCCTGGGACCAATCCAAGCTGGTTACTTGGGTCTTTGATTTCAGCCTCTCACCCTGTGCCAGGGCCCTGTAGTCACCGGCCAGTCCTGCCCTGGTCATCACAGAGTAGCAGAAAAGGATGCTGAGCCCTGCCTGAGATCCCTGGAGACCTGCAGGATGCTTGTCCTGGGTTTAGGTTCGGTGCCACCCTGGACAAGCCACTTCCCCTGGCTGAGCCTCTGTGGGAGGACTGTGGCGTCTCCTCATGGGGTGGTCCTGATGGAATGGAGTGTGGGTGACTGGAGAGTCCTGCACTTGGGGAGTTCTGCACTCAGCGGGGGCCCAGACACAGGGAGTGTCTCAAGCTGTGGGACTGAGTCATCTATAAAATGGGAACAAAGCGTGTCCCTGTCAGAGGACCCGAGGGTCAGAGGGTGTCTGCAGCTCACAGGTAGGGAATGGCCAGGCCCTACTTCTCTTTTGGCCCTGGGCAGATTATTTTCTTGGCAACAGAACCAAGCAGGATGGTGGGAGGGCCTGAGGATCAGACAGGTGCCAGGACCACATCACCGAGCAAGCAGGCATGCCATCTCGGGTTGTCCATCTCTGAGCCTGTCTGGCTGGGATCATCTGTGAAGCCACAGTTATGTGGCCTGTTCATGGCCCGGTCCCTGCTGGTGCCCATCAGCAGGTGAACAGACCCACCTGCCCGGAGACAACGACGCTGGTGGGTACGAGAGCACAGACCCAGCTTCCTTATCTTCATGTAAGAGATCTCGTCGTGGGAAATCTTCCTTCGCAGAAATCTTGGAATCTGAGGAATGTACTGGAGGCAGCAGGCCCCGGACATCAGGCCCTGGATGTACAGAATGGCTGGGGCACTTTCCCAGAAACACAGGCTGCTTGACTCATACCAGACGTCACCTTCCTAGCTCAGGGGTCAGGCCTCGAGCGCCTCAAAACTTTCCCAGGTTCTCAGTCCCCGGCAGATTCTCACAGGCTAGTCTGATTTCACACTCTCTCTCCTGTGCGCCAGCTCCCTGGGGGGCCTGGAGCCAGTTCTGTGCCGGGCACCGAGGTGTTGGGAAAACTGCCTGAGACTCCTAGAGGCCGATGAGATGCAGGGTCCAGCCTGGGCTCAGGTGCTGGGCCACCCTGGACAAACCACTTCTCTTGGCTGAGACTCCGAGTCTCTGGTGTAAAATGGTGTGTGACAGCGGCATTTCTTCGTGGGATGGGTGTGAGGGGAAGGGCGCAGGGGTGAAGTTCCTGGTGTGATGGGCAAGCTGTTACCGTCACTCCGCAGACTATCTTTCCCGAAGAATGCTACAGAGGTTTCCCCTTCCCACAGGACCTTGATACTCTCTTTGATTTTTAGAATTACATTTATTGGGGCTGGAGAGATGGCTCAGCAGTTAAGAGCACTGGCTGCTCTTCCAGAGGTCCTGAGTTCAATTCCCAGCAACCACATGGTGGCTCACAATTATCTGTAATGAGATCTGGCGCCCTCTTCTGGCCTGAAGGGATATATGCAGGCAGAACACTGTAAATAAATCTTTAAAAAAAAAAGCTACATTTATCTGTTTATGTAGGAATGTGCATGTGTGTTCAGGTTGTTAGGTGTACCTGGTGTCCAGTGGACTTAACCAATAAACCGCCTCACCACCTCTCTGGTCTGTGTAGCTGTTTTTTGAGGCAGGGTTTCAACTTCAACGGCTCAGGCTGGCCTAGAGCACACAATCTCAGCCTCCTGGGATGGCAGGTGTGTGCCATCGCACCTGGCTAAGTCATGTGACCGGCCGAGGTGACATTCTGTGGCTCCCAAGTTAAGGTCATAAAACTTAACGCCCTTGCTCAGAGCACAGCCGCCATGCGGTGGGGAGCCGAAGCCGCTGAGAAGAGGCCACGTGGAGAGGAGACCTCACCCCAAGCAGAGCTCCCAGCTGGTGCCCAGCCCCAACTCGGCCATCGCAGGAGCCATTTGTCCTCGGCTCCAGGAAAGCCACCCCAGCCGAGGCTGCAGGGGACAGGGTGAACTGTCCCCACTGAGCCCTGCCCAAGCTGCCCGTCCATGAACGAAACAAGTGATGTTTGCTTCCGACGTCTGGGGTCTTACATTCTCAGCTGGTGAAGTGGCCCGTGGGAAGCTCTTTTTACTGCTGGGTTTGGGGGTCTCCCCTCAGCCCGGTGCCACCTCCTCCGTGGTGAACTTGTCCTTCCCTGTCGTCCCCCAAGTGACCACGACAGGGTTGTGTCATTCACTGTAGCACGAATCTTAACAGATCTGATTAATAAAATCAAACCTGAGGCCAGGTATTGGGGTGAACGCTGGAAGATCAGAGAAGCAGAACAAGCCACAGCCACCTCACCTCGCCAGTCCCTCAGCTGATCCTGTTTCCTCAGACTGGAAGCTTCTGTATCCTCATCCAAATGGATCTCAGATGAACTGTGCTTCTCAAAAGCCTGAAAGCTTAACCCGCCTAGTTCCTGGTCCTCACGCCTTATATACCTTTCTGCTTTCTGACATCACTTCCTGGAATTAAAGGCGTGAGTCACCATGCCTGGCTGTTTCCAGTGTGGCTTTAAATTCACAGACATCTGGATGGATCTCTGCCTCCCAAGTGATAGGATTAAAGGTGTGTGTGCCACCATTTTCTGGCCTTTATATCTAGTGGCTGTTCTGTTCTCTGACCCCAGATAAGTTTATTAGGGTACACAATATTTTGGGGAACACAGTACCACCACAGTCATTTCACTTCCTGATTCTGGTTCTCCTTTCCTCCTGTTCAGGGTCCCTGGCTAACTCAGCAACTCCTCTGGGTGGCTGTGTGGTGTCCTCACCGGATGGAATCCTGGCACATAAAAGATTTGGTTGATAAGAGCAGCGTGTGTCTTCTCATCTGCCATGAGAAGCTGGAGACCTTTGCTTCTCCTGCACACTACCCTCTTTGTCCCCCCAGGAGCCTGGGAGAAGCCTGAGGGACCCTGTCCTGTGTCCAGCATGCCTTGGACTGACCCATCTGGGTCCATTCTCTGCTTTGGTTTCCGGAGATTCACGCTCCACCTTCCCTGCATTCAACAGTGACCCCATGTGGACGGAGTGCTAACCATCCTGGCCATGTGGAGGCCCCCAGAACACTGTAGTATGAGGAGAAGAGCCGTGTGCTGCCCGGTTTTATGTCAACTTGACATG
Organism: Peromyscus leucopus; assembly: GCF_004664715.2. NCBI lineage: Eukaryota > Metazoa > Chordata > Mammalia > Rodentia > Cricetidae > Peromyscus > Peromyscus leucopus. Next base: position 2,604,143 of record NC_051082.1, on the reverse strand, counting down.
AGCTAAAGTCATCCGAGAGGAGGGAGCCTCAGTTAAGAAAATGCCTCTATAAAATATGTCTGTACACAAGCCTGTAGGGTCATTTCTTCATTTGTGATTGATGGTTAAGGGCCCAGTCCATGGTGGGTGGGGCCATCCCTGGGCTGGAGGTCCGGGTTCTGTAAGAAAGCAGGCTGAGCAAGCCATGGGGAGCAAGCCAGTAAGCAGCACCCTCCATGGCCTCAGTATCAGCTCCAGTCTCCAGGTCCCTGCCCTGCTTGAGTTCCTACCTTGACTTTTTAAGTGATGGACTACAATGTGGACGTGTGAGCCAAACAAACCCTTTCCTCCAGTCCTGGTGTTTTCACCACAGCAACAGTAGCTAAGACACGCCCTCTGTGCTCCGGGGACTCCTGGGCCAGCGGGCAGTCAGGGGATCTGGGCACAGACCCTCGAGTGGGAACAATCAATCCAAATCAGCGACTGAGCGCCACGTAGCTCAGGCCAGTGGACCCATGGATGGAAGGAGGGTCAGTCACGCTGTAAGGACATGGGAGCTGGGGGCGGGCTGGGGCTTCTCAGAGCAGACGGCATGTGACTGTGGAGGGCCATCAGCCACGTGACCCTGGAGCTTGGCTTTGGAGCGAACTAGAGTTGGGTAGATAGGAAGATAAAGGCTCTTGCTGTCAGGCCCCGCATACCTGGGGTCTGCCCCCAGCAGTAGGAGGGGACCAAGTCCAGCAAGTTGTCCCTAACATGCTCATGTCCTCTGTGGCATGCATGCCTCCTCCCAGAAAACAAATGAATATAATTCTAAAAAGGTTTGAGTGTTGATGGTTCAATCCTTAGCTTGGGAGGAACCACGGGGAGTTAGAAGAACCTTTAAGAGAAGGTCTTCTGAGAAGTCCTTAGGCCTCTGGGGGGTCAGGGTAGCCTGGGATGCTGGGCCCTTGTTCCACCAAGAACCTGTCCTGAGGCATCTCCTCGCCACAGTCCCAAAGCCCTAAGGACACTTGTTTCTTACTGAAGCATCCCCAGTCTGTGAGCCACATAGACCTTCCTCCCCCTTAAACTGGCTAGCTCGAGCATTGTGTTACAGTCATAGAAAGCTGATGAACACAGACTTTAGGGGGCAGAGGACATGGATCGAGGGAACATCCAGGCCAAGTCCCACTGTGGGAATGGATCTGGTGAGACAGAGGGGCCCTCCCTGGTGAGGCCAGAGCATAGAGGTTTTGGATGTGAGGGTTGCGGGGAGGGGTAAGTGAGGCTGGGTCCTACAGAGCCTACTCAGGCTTTGTGAGGGTGGTTTTGACCCGGAGTGTGTCTGGAAGCCACAGAGCATTTGCAGACAACTCAGCCGGTGTATGTATCGTGCATCGGGCCCCCAGCCTTAGGCTGTGCAATGGGAGTACGTCCAGGAGCCCGGAAGAAGCCTGCAGGGGACTCAGTGGGAGACCATGACAGGTACCACTGGGACAGTCCTTCCTCACAGGTACCACTGCGCTGAGACGCCTCCTCCACAGTGGCCCTGCCACTCTGAGCCTGGCTGTCTGTCACCTCTGTTTTTCTTTCGGACTTGTCCAGCTTTCGGGATAGCTACCGATGCAGCCAAACACCAGCACCAAAACTTACGTTAAATGTGAGATCGGCTTATGGTATTTTGGTAACTCAGTTGTACATTTCGTGAGAGTGACTTTTGTGGACGACAATGTCAATGTCACAGAGTCGAAAGGTTGGACCCACCTGCCTCTCCCTTTCTCCTTTCGCCTCTCTCTCTCTCTCTCTCTCTCTCTCTCTCTCTCTCTCTCTCTCTCGTTTTTTTGTAACAGCCCTGGCTTGTCCTGGAACTCACTCTGTAGACCTGGCTGGCCTCGAACTCACAGAGATCCGCCTGCCTCTGCCTCCTGAGTGCTGGGACTAAAAAGGCGTGCGCCACCGCTGTCTGGCTCCCCCATTTCTTTTGAGACAGGGTTTTGCAATGATAACCTCCTCTCCTGAGTGTAGGGGTCAGGGGCTTGTGCTGCCATGCCTATCAAGCTCGTCTCACTTCATACTCCCTGTCCCTGTCCACTTTGAAGGGCTATGTCCTTCCACGAGGTCCCCACGGCCTCGTCGATGGTGAACACTGGATTTGCTTTCTCATTGAGATGTTCTGGCTGTGTGAGCTTGGCAAGTTGCTTCCTCACCGCCTCAGTTTCCCCATGTTCATGGAGTCACTGTTAGTGCAAGAAGACAGAGACCAGTGAAGGATGTCTGCCTGTGCTTCCAGGGGCTGTTTGAATTGAGGAAGGTTCTCCAGACGATTTATGCGTCTGTGTTTCCAGAAGGCTTGAGGAGTCGAGACAGACCCTCACCGCCATCCCAGTGGTCCGGAAACACTACAGGCACACAACCAGCACCCATGAAAGTGGGTGGTGTCAAACATCAAGGTCCCCTTGTACATGATGACCAGACTTCACCTGTCTCTTTGCCTGACTTTGATGGTCCTGGGACAAGAGTACGGGGTTGTCATGTCCTCGAAAGTTTTGGCTCTTCCCTCCTAGTCAGGCCTGTGTGTCCCAACATGACAGCATGTGACTTTTCACATGGAGCTGTGGACAAGGATCTACTCACCCCAGACAGGGCATCAACGACAGACCACAGAGGCGGCTGTATGCAAGTCCAGCTTAGGGGACCGGTGAGTTTGTTGGGGTCACTTACAGGAGCGGTGACAGTGAACAGCCAGCACAGGCAGAATTTCATGAAAACCGCTTCCTGGGAGTTACAGCAGGTGGTAGCAGAGTCTACTCCTCCGCGCTTGTTTCTGCTGCTTTAACTGGTTCAGGGCTTGGGAACCTGATGGATGTGGCGCTTCCTGGGGCTTGGGGGTTTGTTTACCTCCTGAGGCTCCCTCAGCGAGGGAGCTGCTGTGCAAGCCAGAGTCCAAAGAAATTCTTTTGCCCCTGAGTCGATCCCTGTGAGGTATTTGGTAACAGCAATAAAAAAAGAGTCATAAATATAAGGGCTTGTTAATGCCCCTAAAACATGCACGCACGCACACATGCACGCATGCATGCACGCACCCTAGGACTCACACAGCATGGAGAGGAGGCAAGGCTCCACCTCTTTATAGGACACTTGCCAGGAATTCCGAGGCTCAGGTGTTCTGTACCACTGCATTCTGAGAGAGAGGTGTGTGAGCTGTCCCTGGATGCCCTGCTGGAAGCCCATGCCAGCAGATGTGTGTTGAAGAAATAAACAAGATTTGAGGCAGGGATGTGGGGCCTGGGCTTTCTCCCTTACAGTTCTTAGTCCGTATGGAGAGTCCCCACATGGACACCAGATCTCACTGTATTTCTGTGCTCCAGGGGGAACGTCTCCACCTCCATGGGGCATTAGCTGCTCATTAATACACAGCGCTGTAAGAGTCCTCTGTAATCAGATGCTAACCAAGTTTGCCTTGGGAGTGGGCGGGCCGGGTCATGGACGAAAGCCGAGCCAGCTGATGGTTATGATCGATCGATAACCTATTTATTTCCCACAGTTTCTATTAACCTCTGCGAGCTGATCGCAGTTTCAATTTGGAAGGCTGGGGATCGCTTTGCTGACTGGACGAGTCTGATTGAGAGCCGGCCCCTGACGTGACCCCAAGGGCAAAATCCAATTAAAATGATTTTCACTTGTAGATTAATATTTTTAGCATGTTCTACATCCTGGGATTTATCTTCCCTGGCAGTAAGTAATGTCTTGTGACAGGAGCAGGTGGATTGGCGCTGACATCAATAGTAGTAGTGATTTGTTAGCTCGCCGGGACCGGGACAGCTTTGGGGTGGCAGCCAGAGCAGTTTCTGGAGGTGCCCTCTCTGGCCCATATCCCTGCCAGCCCTTTTCTGGGAGGCGGTTGGGTTTATCTGTGTCTGAGTAAGCCATTCTTGGGACCCTGGGCTCCTGGAGGGCCAGTGTGATGTCACGTGCGTTCTGTAATCTGCTTATGGTGTGTTGTGCCTTTGCCTGGAGATGGACCCTGCTGTCCTCATCCACACAGTGACAGTGGGGGCCGCCTTACTGATGCAGTATGGCTCTGACACGGGAGCCTGTTGATCGGAACAGAAGCTGGGACCATTCCAAGCTGGGCCAATGGAAGTTTTGTGGGTCCACTCGTTGGAGGAAAAAGGCTTTGCTCAAACTGGGCCATTCGTTGTCTTCACTGGGAAGTGGAATGAAGCAGGAGGAAGAGGATCCCACTGGGCCAGTTCAGGGGCCTGGGTGTGCTCCTTCAGCTCTGAACTCCCATGGTGGTGACCCTGGGAGCGGATGATGAGGCCATCGAGGAAGGGACATGGGTGAACCTGACTGAGCCTGCTCCTGTCAACCCAAAGTGGCACAGATATTTAGAGTCCAAGGGTTGCCCAGAACACGCTTGACTGAGTTAAATTCAGTACCCACAAGCCATGATGGTGCCTACATCACTGGAGCCCCACTGACAAGACGGCTGGCCAGAGCCCCAACATCTCTTCCTCCAGAGAGAACACAGAGCACCGGCGTGGTGGTGGATCTGCGGAGCTGGGCCCCGAGAGGTCAGTGATGCTCACCGCTGGGGCCCAGCACTGCATCCACGGCCAGGCAAGCCAGTCTCCACTGAGAAGCACTCTGCTCTAGGAGTGTGTGTGTGTGTGTGTGTGTGTGTGTGTGTGTGTGTGTGTGTGTGCGCATGCTCTGGGCCTCTCCACACTGTCCCCTGGCTCTGTCTGGGGGCCATCATCCAGGCACGGTCATTTCGTATTGCAGGTCATTTCGTGTGTCAGGCTAGGGACAGGGCACAAAATGGAGCGTTTGCCTGGCATGCACGAGCCCCGAGTTTGAGCCTCAGGACCTCCGAAAAAAAAATTTAAACACAGTAATAAAATAAAAATTTAGCAGTCTGTCCCACCATGTTCCAAGCTACTGTCTTGACCATGGGTGTCCTGAGGACACGCCCACTTCACAGTCTTGCTTCATCTCCCGATGTCTTTGTTCTCTGGGGACGTGTGTGTCCCCTTGGCACGTATCAGCATCCTGTATAACTCTGGGGCCTGTACGTCCGCCTTCTAGAATATGTTTGCCTGGTATGGTGGGAACGGTGTGCCCTTTGACCTTCGATCCTCACCTATGGCACCCGTCACAGTTTGAATAAGAAACGTCCCCCATATCTTGGGCCCTTGAATGCTTGCTCTCCAGTTGGTGGCACTGGTTGGGGGGTGCTTAGATAGTGTGGGCCTGTGGGAGGAAGCATGTCACTGTGTGTGTGGGGGGTGGACTTTGACACACACACAGTGTGTGACACCTACTTCCTGTTTTCTTGCTCTGCTTCACGCTTGCGGTTCACGATGTGAGAGCCCAGCTTCCTGTTCCTGTACGATGCCTGTCACTTGCTTACGCGCTTCCGGCCCTGATGGACTCTCACTCTCTGGAACTGTAAGCAAAAATAAACCCTTTCTTCTGGAAGTTGCCTTGGTCATGGAGTTTTGAAAAAGCAACAAAAAACTAAGATGGTACCTGTCTGATCACACTGCATCTGTGCCCACAAGCACCTTGGTATCTATGCCCATGAGCACCTTAGTATCTGTGCCCATGACCACCTTAGTATCTGTGCCCATGACCACCTTAGTATCTGTGCTCATGACACCTTGGCATCTGTGCTCGTGACCACCTTAGTGTCTGTTCCTGTGGCCACCTTAGTGTCTGTTCCCGTGACCACCTTAGTGTCTGTGCTCGTGACCACCTTGGCATCTGTGCCCATGACCACCCTGATTTCACACACAGTGAGTAAGAGCTCAGCATTTGTCTTCCTATGTTGACCAGATTCTTTTTTGGAAGGAGAAATCAGGGTGGGCCTCTGTGAGGAGGTGACCTTTGGACAGAGGCCTGTGTGTTAGTATCCACTCCAGGTAACAGATAACCTAGTGCAATGTGTGAGGATTACCTCACAGTGTCTGTGGGCCAGGACTCTTTGGCTGGGGAATTTGTCATGGAAGATGTGGGCATGGTCCCTCTCGGACTTCAGGCTCAGATGGGGCAGGAAGCTTCCAAGCCGTAGCAGAACTCAGTTCCCACAAGCCCAGGACTCAGGGATCACGTTTTTTAGTTGGTAAGGGGGGCACTTCAGGCTCCTTGTCACTTATGGTGTCTCAGTGTGGCCCTTTGTTCATCCGAACGTCAGCCTTCATCTAAGGAAGCTGTGGGATGGTTCCTCCCACCTTTGCTGATTAGAGTCAAGTGGCATGTCTCCACCACTTAAGGGAGGAAGTGGTGTCAGGTCTATCTGTGGCTCTGTCCACGCAGTCCACAAGGGCAGGTGGAGTGTCCACGTGGGGAAGTGATGTGGCTGTGGCTCTGTCCACGCAGTCCACAAGGGCAGGTGGAGTGACCACGTGGGGAAGTGGTGTGGCTGTGGCTCTGTCCACGCAGTCCACATGGGCAGGTGGAGTGGCCACGTGGAGAAGTGGTGTGGCTGTGACTCTGTCCACGCAGTCCACATGGGCAGGTGGAGTGGCCACGTGGGGAAGTGGTGTGGCTGTGGCTCTGTCCACGCAGTCCACAAGGGCAGATGGAGTGGCCACGTGGGGAAGTGGGGTGGCTGTGGCTCTGTCCACGCCGTCCACTTGGGCAGGTGGAGTGTCCACGTGGAGAAGTGGTTAAGTCCCTGCTGGTGTCTTCAGAGAACAACAAGGAACCCCCAAGAGAGGCGGGTGAAGGGAGAGAGGCTGGGTGGCAGTGGGGGAGGGGCAATCATGTCAGGCTTTGAAGTTCAGAGATGAAGACTCTGGGATTTTTTTTTTCCTAAATGCCAAAAGGGAGTGGTGTGATGTTTCTCCAATCTTCTTGCTTATTCACTTATTTTCCTAGATTTTTAACAGTTGTGGCAAAATAAAAAATAACCTGGAAGTAAACATTTAGTTATTTGTACATGTTACATGCGTGTGCATGTGGAGTTCTCTAGTCCTTGAGGCAGAGGCACTCACTGGCTCAGGAGCTCTCTGATTTGACATGACTGACCGGCCAGCAAGTCCCAGGGATCCACTAAATCCTCCTGTCTCCACCTCCCCGGTGCTGAGTCTACAGGCATGTCCGCCACACCCATGTTTTATTGTGGATTTGATGCTGGGGCTCCAACTCCGTGACAGAGACACTTTTACCAACCGACCCTCCTCCCCAGGCCCCCATTTTAACCACTTTAAAGTGAAAAGGTCAGGAGGGACGTGGTGGCTCACACCATTTATCCCAGCACTTGGGAGGCAGAGGCAGGTGGATCTCTGTGAGTTCGAGGCCAGCCTGGTCTACAGAGTGAGTTCGAGGAACACCAGGGCTACATATGAGACCGTGCCTAAAATAAAAGTGGATAGGTCAGTGTCTTTGGCATGGCTTCATTTCCATGGAGGTCAGAGGTCAGACTGAAGCAGAGGACTCGCCTCTGTCAGCACCAGAGTTGGTGCTTGCAGCCTGTCTGCTTCCTCCGGTCCCCTCCATCCCCTCCGCCGGGGTGGCGGTTGATGAACGGCGCCACTGAGCTGATTTTCCCTGGCTCTGAGTGAGTGGGGAGACCAACTGCAAATCTGAACGGCCGGATGTAATTTCTGCCTCCCGGCACCTGTGTCCCCGAGGCTGGGGAGAGTGGACAGATTTAGCTGCGGGGATGTGTGCCTGCCGATTGGGCTCCGTCTCCCTGCTTTATAGTCGTGAGATCCGGGGCCCGAGCTGATTCCCGGGGAGCCCATGCTCCCCCATTGATTGCAACTTGTGTGGTGTCTGCCCATCGGAACGAATCTTTTTCTCAGTGTTCCTTCTGCTTTAATTATTAAAAAGCGCGTGCTTGTTCTTTGGAGGGTGGACGTTGATTAGAAGCGTGTTGAGCAGAATGTGTGTGTGTGTGTGTGTGTGTGTGTGTTTTTCTCACTGCACTCGAAACCAACAGCCCAGGGCACCATGTAAACTGTGTCCAGAGGAGCACAGGCTGTCTCTGTGACCCATAAATGTCACTGCAATGTTATGACAGACAATAGCAACAGCGGTAACAGTCACCATTCCCCATGGATGGGTGTGCTGGGGGAAAAGACACTGTGCTCGAGGCTGCTGGTAGACACCCTCCCCCTCTCCCCCCGCCAGCTGGTGGAATGGCTGTGAGACCTGGCACATTCTCAGTGCCCTGTCCCAGGTCATCTAGTAAGCTGTGAGTCAGGATGCTTGTCGAGTTGGGGATGCAGCCTGCTGGCAGAACGCTTGTCTGGCACACACAAGACCCAGAGTTCCGTCCCCAGCACCGGCTCAGTTTCCTTTTTTTCACGGCTGTGATGAAATACCCCGACAAAGGCAGTGTGAGGGGATACAGGCTTATTTTGGCGCATCGTGGTGGCAGCAGGAGCTTGGAGCAGCTGGTCACATGACATCCATGACCAAGAAGCAGAGATTTGTGAGTGCATGCTGCGCCAGCTCCCTGGATCCACTCCTCCAGGTCAGGATGCCAGCTGGGGGTCGGAGGGAACGGCACCACCCACTGTGGGTGGGCTTTCACGCCTCAATCCACACAGTCAAGACAGCCCCCGACAGGTGTGTCCAGAGGCCCCTCTTCCGGGTGATTCTAGAGCCTGTCAAACGAGAGACACTAACATCCCACCCAGTATCACGAAACAAAAGCACACGATTCCCCAAGCCCAGAGGGCACAGAGAGAGGCTCCCACACTGGGCAGGTGGTGTTTTAGGTTTGGGAACTTTCATTTGGTTGGTAATGCCCTGTGGGTGTGTGTCAGGCGAGGGCTGTGAAATGCACTTTGCTCTCTCAGTGTTTTAACACGTGGGACATGTTCCAGAGTGTGTACAGCTGAAGTCCATGTGGCACACACCCCTGGGAAAACACCAACACCTCTGGGAAAACACCAACGCCCCTAGGGAAACACTTGGGCTTTTTCGACCTCTTTGCTTCAATAATCTTGCCACGGTGACCCTTGACCTCAGATGCCTTTCACACATTAAAGAATTGCAATGTGCGCCGGGCGGTGGTGGCGCACGCCTTTAATCCCAGCACTCGGGAGGCAGAGGCAGGCGGATCTCTGTGAGTTCGAGGCCAGCCTGGGCTACCAAGTGAGTTCCAGGAGAGGCGCAAAGCTACACAGAGAAACCCTGTCTCGAAAAACCAAAAAAAAAAAAAAAAAAAAAAAAAAAAAAAAGAATTGCAATGTGCACACAGTGTACATTTGAGCGCATGGTCCCTAAGGTCTGTCTCCTGGTTCCCTGGACAAGAAAAGTCACCAGCAGCAGCAGCAGACCTTGGAACTTTCCAGAGTGTATGCCTTCAGGGAGGTGTGTGCACATAGTTGTACAAATGTCTGTGTGTGTGGGGGTGTACACACTCATTACCAGGGGATGCGTGGCAAAATTTGATTGAGGGAAGGAGGGTTTGTTCTGGCTTGTAGACGGAGGGTGCAGTCGGTCGCTGTGGGGAAGCCGAGACAGCGGGAGCATGAGGCAGCTGTCACGTCACGCCTATAGTCAGGAGGCAGAGAGAGGCGGGTGCTGGGGTTCGGCTTGCCTTCTCCTTCATGTGCAGTCTGAGACCCCAGCTTATGGGATGGTGCCCCTTCCCTCCGCCAGTTATGGTCTGTTTTCCCACTCGGTCCTTCAAGTTGAAAAATTTAACCATCACACATAACAGACATTAAAAAGAAACAACCCAGGGTCTCCTACATACTGGATGAGCGCCGTGGGCCTGAGTTGCATCCTCGTCGACACTTCTTGAAACTATACAACAATCGAAAGCTGACACGGCGGCCACTTGAATACCAGCAGTCCGGGAACAGACACAGGAACCCTGTGGGTTCAGGCCAGCCAGGGCTACACATGAGACCCTGTCTGCAACATGAGCGTGCAAATGGCACCGTGCCTGCACATCATTTTTCTCAGGTAACAATATAAATGAGAAGTTGCAACACAGGAGAACAGAATGGTTGCCTGAGTTGGTATTTATGTGGTTTTTTTTTTTTTTTGAGAGAATGATTTATTCATTATTCATATACATAGCTAAATATGTTTAATACATTTGCATATAATATGTATGAATATATTTGAAGGGTTACAGAGAAAAATCTTTCACGTCTGTGGGGACTCCAAGTAAATATGATCGTCTGTGTCTGTTAGTGTTAATACATTGCTCACACAAAGAGCTACCCACAGTGTGACAACATATTTGTATCCTTATTTTATATCCTTTTAAAAGACTTATTTGTATTATTTTTAAGTATATGCATGTGTGAGAATGTGCACACGGTGCAGGTGCCTGCCTGAGGAGGGCAGGGGCATTGGATGCCCTGGAGCTGGAGTTACAGCTGGTTCTGAGGAGACCCGACTGGGTGCCGGGAACTGAACTCGGGTCCTCCGCCAGAGCAGGACACACTCCAAACCATTAGCCATCCCCCCAGCCCTCAAAGGAGGTTGCCTTCATTTCTGCATCCAGATCTTTTTGCTTCCTACCTGCAGGCCACATTGTTTCTGGTGTCTCTCTCTGTCGATGGTGCCAGGCTCCCCAGAGCCCACAGCCTGCCTTTCTCTCTGGATAGTGATAGCCACAGCAGATTCCACTTCTGGGCCGAGGTGGTCCTGTCTGGCGCTCTGTGGGGTGTCGCTGCCACCCAAGCCAAGGAACAGGGTGCTTAGCTTGTACAAACGGACACGCCGGTGCTAGACCCTCTGTCACTGAGTTCAAGGGTACAACCGTTGGATGGACATGGTTGGGGTTGGCTCTGCAGGGTGGGATGGTAAGTTGGATTCAGGTTTCTGTGCCCCTTGGCTCCTTCCTTCCTACAACTCCTGACCAGCCTTCTCTGGGCAGTGTGCTTGTTTCTGAAGCCCCATCAAGCTGGGGCCCCACAGAAATGCATTCCTGTAGGTAACCGATGGAGGATAACAGTTGTTCTCAGTCAAATGCGTGAGGCTGTTTTTTTTGTTTGTTTGTTTGTTGTTTGTTTTGCAGGGCTTCTCAGAGCCTTTAGTTTGTGAATACACACATGCTATCCTATGATTACGAATCTTTAAATCTACCTTACTTAGGGTGTGTAGGAGTCATAACTGTGTGGAGTACAGGGAAGGCTGATATGATTGCTCTCCTCTTCACTTTACTGCAGGGGACTCTGAAGCTCAGAGAGGGACAGTAACCTGTCCAGGCCACACAGCATGGTGGAGATCTGCACCCACAGCCTCACTATCGGGGTGTGATAGCAGGGAAGCACTCAACGCCCTTCCTTGTCCCAGTGTTTCTCACAGGAAGAACTTGCAAAGGATACCCAGGATTCATGATATTACACATAACTGCACATCAACGTTTCAAAGCGTCAAGAGTGCCGAAAACCGGAAGGTGAGAGGTGCCACCGATGGGGGAGAGCAGGTGATGCCTCGTGCATGCTCCCTCTGGGGTCCACTGTTGAGAAAGCAAATTGGTGAATTAAAAGATAAAAGGAAAAAAAAAACCCTGCAGATTTGTGGCTAACATGGAGCAAGGTTCCTCCTCAGCTTTGCGGCTTGCCTTACAGAACCGGGATACTTATGCTGGGGTGAAGGGGTCACCGGGGGCTCAGCCAGCTCTGTGCAGCCTTCTGTGAATCTAGGTTGATTTATAAATAAAAAACTAAAAATAAAAAACCCAATATATGTAGTTTATACCAAACCAAACATCACTACATGCCAGCGCCATAAATAAATGGACCAAATATTTATTTCAGGCCGCCATTCTGGTAATCTTTGTCACCTTGACACAGCCCTGTCTTGATTGTTCCATGGTGCCCACTGTGGGTGACATCATTCCCTGGGCAGGGGGCCTGGGTTTTCTAAGAAAGACAGCTAAGCCCGAAGCTTTGATGGCGCTACGCTAGCAAGCAGCAGAGGCCATGGCTCCTGCCCTGACTTCCACCGACGACGGACTATGAGCTGGAAGCTGAAATTAACACTTCCAAGTTACTTTTGCTCAGAGGTGTTTTAACACAGAAACAGAAACCAAACTAGACATCTACCACTGGAAAAGATTTTTAGTAAACCGTCCTAATGCGTGGAGACTCCTGGATCCTTGTGGGTAGGCAGTGGGGTTGGGGCTGGCTCCCACAGCTCACCTAAATCAGCTCTAGGGTTTTTGCATCAGTTTGGACCATTTTGTGATATCTTTAAAACAATGATGGTTTTTAAAAACTGAATTTATTAGAGGCAGGTGGATTTCTGCGAGCTCGAGGCCCTGGTCTATAAACAAAGTTCTAGGACACTCAGGGCTACACAGAGAAACCCTGTCTCAAAAACAACAACAACAACAAAACAAAACAAAACACCAAAAAGACAAAAATCACTATTAGTGTTAGGTTGGGTGGTGGTGGCGCACGCTTTTAATTCCAGCACTCGAGAGGCAGAGGCAGGCAATTCTCTGAGTTTGAAGCCAGCCTGGTCTACAGAATGAGTTCCAAGACAGCCAGGCCTTCACAGGCCCCAGCAAGCCTCCCCTGAGCTGTACCCTCTGCTCCTACACATGAATTTTCCTCAGCACATTTGAGATCACAGGGCAGACTTGTAGGGCACGTAGTAGATGGTGATGTTAGTGAGAGAGACCCCCAGCCGCCCGTTTAAAAGACACACAGAGAGGGACACCACAGTGGGAACATTCGAATCTGTCTTTATTTTCCAAGCGGACTGAATGTGGTTTCAAAGGGAGGCTCTTAGATGCCAGAGTCTCTGCTCCTACCAGAGTCTCTGCTCCTACCAGAGTCCCGGCTCCTACCACATGGTAGCAAGTGCAGACAAGTGCATCTCATCAGCGTCTCCCAGTGTCTGTCCAGAGTGCAGACGGGCACTCAGTCAGTCAAGATGCCACATGGAAAGAGGCAGAGTTGTAGCTGGCCAGGGTGTCTCATGCTGTCCTCTGGGCTCCTGCCTGCCTACCTACTTATCTGTCTGTCTATCTATCTATCTATCTATCTATCTATCTATCTATCTATCTATCCATCCATCTATTCATTTTGAGACTGTTTCATGTAGCTCAGGTGTAGTCCAGGCTGGCCTCAAACTCCTTCCTGGTGCTGCGGTTGCAGGTGTTTTTCATCCTGTCTGGCTCATCTAAGCTTTTGACTGCTCTGAGCGTTGGGACAAAGGCACACAGGAGGCCAAGGAGCAAGCCAGAGGGCCTGTGGATTTTTTTTTTTTTTTCTGGAAGGGAGTTCTCTCTGGCTTCTGGACCAGCTCTGGTGTCACAGGGCTAGCAGCCAAGGCTGGGGATCGTGTCTCCACTCCTAGAAGGTGTGTGAACATCCCAAGCCCCTTCCTCTGGGTGCCTGCTGTGAGCTGCATGGTCTCCACCAAAAGGGTGAAGACAGAGACATCTGTGCATTTGAAGACATGAGGCCGACCATAGTCAGTGAAACGTTTGGATTGAGGTGTCCCACGGGGCCAGACTGATGCAGGGAATCCACGCTCGCTGGGAGAGAAGGCATCCGCATCACCCTGGGAAGCCACCCTGCACCCTTCCCAGGCAAACCTTCAGGACCAGCTGCTAGACTTGATTTCTATCCATGATGGTTGATTTTTCTGCTTCAGAACTTCTTCTAACTGGACCCAGGCCATGGGCCCCTTGGTGTCTGAGACTTTCTCTCAGTCTAGCAGCTTGGAGATGGAGGTGGGTACTGAACAGGGTGACATGCTGCAGCCTGTCTGTTCAGATCTGCGGATGGACATCTGAGTCATTCCTGGGTCTGACTGTTAGGAATAAATCAGCTGTGAACATTCTTGCACAAGACTCTGTGAGTGTGTGCACAAGTGTGTACACGTGTGTGAGGCCAGAGGCCACATCAGGTGCCATTCCTCAGGTGCTGTCCACCTTGTTTCCCAGGTAGGGTCTCTCGGCCAGGATCTCATTGATTAGGCTAGATCTCATTAGACTGGCTGGCCAGTGGGTCCCAGACATCCCCCTGTCTCCACTTCCCCAGCCCTGGGATTACATGTACACACCACCATGCACACCGCGTTTACTCAGTCCTCACATTTGCATCACAAACCCTTTATCAAGTGAACCATCTCCGCACGAGGTTTGTGAGGTTATGTGGGGTCGTTTCTTTCAGTAAATTCCTTAGAACATGACTGCTGGGCCCCTCGGCAAGAACATGCTTCATGCGTTAAGAAAATGCTACCCAGATTTCAACATGGTTAGCCGCTTAGTTCTCCTGGCCACAGAGAGGAATGTTCCAGTTCCCCTCCTCAATATCAACACTTGGCACGCCAGTCTGCCATGTGCCCGTCTGGCTGGGTGTGTGACAAAGCTGAATTTGAGGAATGGGAGACACTGATCCTCGGGGAAGGGCTGTTCTCAGGGTCACAGCGGCCCGTGACAGGCGAGTTCTGAAGGTTCCATGGGGCCTCCATTTCAACGACCCAGCTCTAAACACGTTTCGCACCGTGGATTCCCAGCCCCACGGGCAGCAGGCAGATGACCCACAGGCTTCCGCCAAGAACTCCGACTGCCATTTTGAAGTCTCTCAGGCTTAAGCAGGTGACATTTTGTTTTGTGTTAGCCCGGAAGACTTTTCTTCCTTCCTTCCTTCCTTCCTTCCTTCCTTCCTTCCTTCCTTCCTTCCTTCCTTCCTTCCTTCCTTCCTTCCTTCCTTCCTTCTTTCCTTCCTTCCTTCCTTCCTTCCTTCTTTCCTTCCTTCCTTCCTTCCTTTCTATTTATTTATTATGTACCCAGTGTTTGTTCTGCCTGCATGTATCCCTGCATGCCAGAAGAGGACACCAGATCTCATTACAGATGGTTGTGAGCCACCATGTGGTTGCTGGGAATTGAACTCAGGGCCTCTGGAAGAACAGCCAGTGCTCTTAACCGCTGAGCCATCTCTCCAGCCCCCAGACTTTTCTTTCTGCTTCTGTTAGACCATGAGTATTAGGTTACCGGAGGGAAGCTGGAGGTTTCATGGACACCTAAAAACAAATCCGTCTGTGCTGATGGGCTCAAGGCATGTGCTTGTGAACAGGCAAACTGTAGAAGGTAAAGCTGTCACCGGTGGAGACCAAGCCCTGACTGATCCAAACAGGCTGGACTTCGTTAGTCTGTGTGTGGGAAGTTCACGCCCCAGTGGAAGCCTGTCATGGGTGCCTGTCCATCTCCTCCCTACCTGCCCCACCCTTCTAGATCCCAGTGGGCGCTGGTGTACTAAGTGCTGCTCAGTCCTGCCTCAGGGCCTTTGCACTGCTGTTCCTCCTGCTCCTGTTGCTGAGCCTTCTAACCACCGGTGTGGTTACACACACACACACACACACACTTGTGCACACACACACTTGTGCACACACACACACACGTGTAGCTAGAGTTTTCCTGCCTTGCCCACAGTCAGGACAAATCTTTGTCACCCACCAGTCCCACAGCTGCTCAGACCCAACCAAGTGAACACAGAGACTTATATTGCTTACAAACTGTATGGCTGTGGCAGGCTTCTTGCTAACTGTTCTTACAGCTTAAATTAATCCATTTCCATAAATCTATACCTTGCCACGTGGCTGGTGGCTTACCGGCATCCTCACATGTGATTTGTCATGACGGTGGCTGGCAGTGTCTCTGACTCAGCCTTCCCCTTCCCAGAATTCTTCTCCTCCTTGTCCCGCCTATACTTCTTCCTGCCTGACTACTGGCCAATCAGTGTTTTATTTACTAACCAATCAGAGCAACACATTTGCCATACCGAACACCCCACAGCACACACGTGCACACACACATGGATATGCACACACATCATTTCCCATTCTCCCTTCTCTTGTCTCCAGTAACCATTTGGCCATGCCATTGTTGTATGGGCTTCGGCCCCTCAGCATCTAGGATTCCTGGTTCTGAGAGAACCAACCGCCTTTTGTTTCTCTTCCTTGGTGATGGCTCAGCCACAGAAATGTTCTGAAAAGGACCAGGTGACTTTCCAAAAGGAAAGCTCAGAAGGTCTGGGGTCCCAGGGGGTCCTGTTCTTGCTCAGTTTCCCTGGGAGAAAGACACCATGTGCCGTGACATTGGGGATGAAGCCAGCCCGGGTAATCTTGTCACCTGAGTGTCCGTCCAATGATGGTTGGAAGGTCACATGACGCTGGGGCAGCCTTCCACGGACTCCAGCTGTTGCTGGCCCTCGTCGGGGGTGAGGAGGCAGCTTTGTGGGTGGAGGTGAAGGTCACCCCTCCTTACCTGGTCTTTTGAATTTCTCTCTTGACTTTTTGATGGTTTAATCTCGATTGTCAACTTGATGGGATTTAAATCACCATGGAAACCGACCTCTGGGCCTGTCTATGAGGGAGTTTCTAGATGAGGTTAATTGAAGTAGGAAGACCCACCTGAATGTGGGCTGTGCCGCGGGTTGGGGTCTTGACTGAGTGAAAAGTGAGAGAGAGATGAGCACCAGCCTTCTTCTGCCTGCTTCCTGACTGCGGCACAGCGTCACCCTTGAGCCCCAATAAACAGGGTGTCTATGTTGGGCCTTTGAAGCAGCCATGGTCCTTGTTAACCTGACACTCCACAGAGGGAAACTGAGGTTCAGAGAAAGCTGAGCACCTTGCCCAGGGCTGCTTAGCCTGTACGTGGCCAGAGTGCTTTTAACTGCTCCTCGTCACTGTCTTGGTTTCCTCCCGACCTGTCTGAATTCACAGGCTTCATGTTGGGTGGCCACTGTTACCTCCAGTGAAGAGGAAGGAAGGCCCAGGACTCTGCTTCTGTTGCTGTTGCCGTGATAAAACATCCCGGCAAAAGCAACAGAATGGGGAGAAAGGCTTTATTTGTGCTCTGTCAGAAAGACGCACATGCATGCCTACAGCTCAGCCCACTTCCTTCACTCTGGGAGAGGACCAGGGAATGCTGCTACCCGCATTCAGGATTTCCCACCTCAATTAACGTAATCAAGAGAGTCCCCCACAGGGATGCCCACAGGCCAATCTTATCTACACAACCCCTCGTTCAGACTCTTCCCAGGTGACTCTGCTTTGTGCCAAGTTGACAATGAAAACTAAGAGCCACTCAGTCTCTGCAGGTTCTGTCACCTGCTCACGGTGGCAGACTGCACTCTTTCTTCAGCTACTAAAATGTGGGCTGTGACTTCCAGTTTTCGGAAGCTGGTTAGAAATGTGTGTGGGGGACCAGCCTCCACCTTTACCTGGGTACTCTTGAGGAGTGAGGGCTAAAGATTTAGATAGAAACATAGAGGGGAAAGAGAAAGACAGAAAACACAGGGTAGCTTCGGGAGGGCCTGGATCCTTATCCACCAGCCCAGAGCTTTATTTCAAAGGTCTGTTTATAATAATGCCGAGGGGCAAGGCAAAAGACCTCCTTCTTGCTAGATACAACCAGCATGGCCCTTCCAAACACCGGGTACCCAGGTATGTGGTTCAATCATCCTCTTATGCAGTCCTGCTGGGTAAAGCAAGCTCAGATCTCACTAGGAAACCTCTGTGGGCTCCCACAGAAATGCAGACTACTAGTCAGTGTCTCAAATGCAGACTACTAGTCAGTGTCTCAGACTTCCAGAATTAGATGAAGTAGGGAAGCCCTGAGGCACATGGCCACACACCTGGTACTGACTTTGTAATTATCACATGGGGTGTTCACATATGAAGGTGTGATGGGGATGGCCAAGCCGAAGCCTTTGGGGGTGGCTAGCTGGAAGCCTTAGAACACGGGGACCTGTAGCTGGGCTGAGGCAGCTGCCTGGCTACATCAAGAGTCCCTCTCTCTGGGCAGTCACCAGAGCCTGCAAGGGTAAGATCAAGGTCACCCTCCTGGGCATGATCTGGAGGACAGACAGGGATGGGGGAGGCAGACACAGCAGCGAGAGGAAGAAGGACGTGGTAGCCAGTGTTCACCACCATGTAATGAGTGGGAGGCTGTAGCAGGAATCTTAAATGGTCTTATTAATAAAACAAACCTGGAGCCAGGTATTGAGGTGAACGCTGGAAGATCAGAAAAGTAGAACAAGCCGCAGCCACCTCACCTCGTCAATTCCTCAGCTGATCCTGTTTCTTCAGACTGGAAGCTTCTGAGTCCTCATCCAAATGGATCTCAACTGAACTGCTGCTCAAAGCCTGAAAGCTTAACCAGCCAAAAGTTTCTAGTTTCTGGTCCTGACACCTTATATACCTTTCTGCTTTCTGTCATCAATTCCTGGGATTAAAGGTGTGAGTCACCATGCCTGTTTCCAGTGTGGCTTTAAACTGAGGGATCCGGATGGATCTCTGCCTCCCAAGTGATAGGATTAAAGGCGTGAGTGCCACCATTTTCTGGCCTCTGTATTTAGTGGCTGTTCTGATCTCTGACCCCAGATAAGTTTATTAGGGTGCACAATATTTTGGGGAACACAATATCACCACAGGAGGCGGGGCAGGTAGGCGGAGGCCAGCTGCAGGGAACCCAGGAAGGCCGGGAGTGTGACAGAGATCCAGGCGGAACTGGTAGCTGGGGTGATGTCTTGCTTTGAAGTTCACTGGAATCCATCCATTGGAATCTGCAGCTCACAGAAGCCAGGCTGCCATCTTCATGGTCAGCCCAAGTCACCAGTGAGAAGAAGGGCCATGTTTCCAGGGGAGCACTGAGTGGGGAGCCATGTGGGCCAAAGTTCCCACTTCCCAGGTGAGGGATAAGCCAGGACATCAGGAGAAGTCCCTTCCCCTCTGGCCCTTCTTTCTCTTTGCTTAGCTGCTCCAAGACTGCTGTGGTCCGATCTTTTTTTTTTTTTTTAAAGATTTTATTTATTTATTATGTATACAGTGTTCTGCCTGCATGTACGCCCGCAGGCCAGAAGAGGGCGCCAAATCTCATTACAGATGGCTGTGAGCCACCATGTGGTTGCTGGGAACGATCTTACTTTGGGCTGCCCGGAGCAAAGCCAGAGTTGGAAGGACTTGGGTGTTAGAAGCAGAGGAAGGGGGAAGAGGGAGAGCAAGGAGTGGCAGGAAGGGAGAGAAGAGGGAGGGGTGGCAGGCTTTCTTAAGATCCTGTGGAGCTGGTAATCGCAGGGGGAAAATGTTTTTTCTTTTCACTATTGTTGAGACAGGATCTTCCTAAGAAGCCCAGGCTGGCCTGGAACTCAAAATCTTCCTTATCAGACTCCCAGACACACCCGGTTATCCTGAGTGAAACAGGTTTGAGTGTTCCCGAGGTCCTCAGAGGTTCTCAGCTGGACGAGCCTCTACTGTAGTGTGAACGTGTCCCCGGGGCTCACGGATTGGACGCAGAGTTTCCAGTGATAGACTCCGGGGGAAGGAGGCTCTGGGGAGGTAGCTGCTTTCCAGGGCTGCAGCCCCGTCCGTGGACTGAGGCTGCGGTCTTTCCTACTCGTTTCCTAATGGGCGCTGTCTGCCGTGGTTCCCCACGTGTATCCTCTTCATCACGGAGTTCCCAGACTCCAGAACTGGAGTCAAGGAAAGTCTGTTATAAACGATGGGGAGTGGCATTGAAGGACACCTGGGGGAGGTGGCAGTTCATCCCGGGCAATCTTTCCCAAACAGAGAGGTGCCCTGGTGGGCAAGCTCATCTGCTTTCCCAGCTTGGAGTCCACACCTACAATGTGAGGGTACCCAGGCTGAGAGGGTGGGAGGTCTTGTCTTGGTCTCAAGAGGAGATGCTTCTAGTGTGTGAAGCTGTCAAGAGGCTGTGTGAGGGCCGGGCATCACCAGAACTCAGAATGCCGGTGGGCCGAGCGGAGGCCAAGGGCTGGACCAGGGTGGAGCCAGGTGGCCTGGGCTTGGATTCCAGCCTTGGCCTGTGGTGTAGAAGCAGCACCTCAACCTCCCCAGCCTCAGTTTCCTTACCTGTAGGATGGAGGCACCAAGGTGTCTTTGTCCCAGAGTGGATGCGGTTGGAGTCAGTTGGGAAGCTCCAGTATTTGCCAGGTTGCACAAAGTTCTCAGGACATGTTCTCTGCTGTCCTGAGGCTTTGAGGCCCCCTGGGGGAGAGGGGTCAGGTGTGGCGGTCCAGTGTTCAGAGTGGCTAGAAAGGGGGAGGGTGAAGGGACCACACTCAAATGGATCAGAAGGGCTGAGGGTGGGGGCACACCCAAACCAGGAAGGCCTGGCCTGTTGGGGGTACCTGGCCTGTTGGGGGTACCTGGCCTGTTGGGGGTACCTGGCCTGTTGGGGGTACTTCCTGCTTCCCAATGCGGAGCCTTCCAGGTACCTCTCCCTCCTCCCCAAGTGTTTACCATTCTCCGCCTTAGCCCAGCGTCCCAGCCCATCCCTCACTCACCACAAACACAAATCCTCTTATCTACCCGCTCTTGCACACTTGGTCTCTGATTTACAGCGCATTCACAATCCTCTTCCCCGGTCCCGGCCCTTCCTGCCATAGATCTTCCAGGTATCTGCTTCCTGCGCCCCTCGCTTTGCGGCCAGATCGATCCCCACTGGGGAGACTCGGCAGTTCCCAGCAACTCTTCCTCCAGGGAGCCTGGCCGTATTTCTTGCTAAGCTTCTGCAGGGCCTGTTGGGTTTCTCATTAGCTTTCTGCCCTGCTGTGGTGGTATTTCTTGTGCTTCAGTCACAAGCCCGGAGCTGCCTAGTAATTCTTAACCAGCAGGCATCCCGGGCATGCTTCCGGCGCCCTGCTCCCAGCTCTGTGGAGGAGGCTGGGGTGGGTGTGGGGACTCTGGCTCCCACATGTAAGTCCTGGGACGACGGGGAGGGCCCCTTGGCCATGTGGGACTCAGCGCAGCTGTGTTTGGCGCCCTCACCATGAGTCATGAGGTCCCTTCGTCTGAGCCATGCCTACCTGGGCTCCCAGCTGTCGGCTCCCTCCCCACTTCTGTCACTCAAAAGGCCAGGGCTGGCTCTGCCACAAACTTAGATGTAAGCCTGACTCAGTTTCCTCACCTCTGTCTGTCTGTCTGTCTGTCTCTCTCCATTCACGGAGCACATAAACCTCAATGCACATCACGTGTATTCTGAATCCGGGGCAAGGCCAAGCACCTTCAACTCCTCTACCCACTGCGTGCTGAAGGAACCACAGTTTCACAGCTAGGAAGAAGAATCAGGCTTTGGACTCAGGGAGTTCTAGTCCAGCATGGATAGTCTAAGTGATGGTTCATTGCTTCTCTGGATGGTCACGTGGTCACCCTACAGTCTCCAAAAGCTGGTGTGATCAGTTTATCCTTGTCCGAGGTCAGTACGGCTTTCAGAGTTGCAGCAGAGCCTGAAGGGGTGGGAGGTGGCTGTGCCCCCAGTGGAGTGTGGCTTAGGACGGACTGGTACATATTCTTGTTGTATGTATGTTCTACGTAAGGATCCCTTAGAATGACCTCCTGCCAGTCACTTTGTCCCCTGTGCCACCCTGATTCACAGTCACAACAAAGTCCTTTGTGTGGCTTTCTCCATTCTGTCCAGGCACCATCAACTAAGTCCCATTGTGTCAGAAGGTAACGGTTGAGACACCTCTGTGGTTTTCCCTAAAGCTGTCTACATGTGGGAATCTCCCAGGAACCTGGTTTTGACGATGCCCTCTCCGAAGAGGAGACCTCTGAGTGTCAGTGGCTATGCTTGGGTTCCAACACTGGCAGGGTTAGGGCTGACGCAAAGCGGCAGCCAGAGCTGGTATGGTATCGGGAAGTGAGATCTGCCTGGAACCAGAAACCGCACCACGTCTCCTTAAGAACCACAAGATGATGATGCCTGGAGTGTGCAGGAGGCTTCAGCAAGGCTTCATCTATTCAGCGAGGAAAGACATTTTCCACAGTCTTGGGCCAGCTGGCCACACACCTGGGGATGGGATACAGTGGTCGGGGACTGTGTTGGATATGGACTGGGCAGCGTGGGAGGGTCAGGACTTCCTTCTTTCTGAGACCCAGTTTAGCCCAATGACAATCACCTGGCGCCAGTCAGTGAACATGAAGCCTAGCAGAAATTGGCTGCAGCCACAGTCCAGGGAGGGCTGCTGCACAGCACCGTCCTCTGAGCAGAATAAGTGACATTGCCTAAGGCCAGCTATGGGAGTAGGGGGAGGGAGGTCATTGGACCCTCACCTGAGTGTCCAGCCACCTCTCCAAGCCACTTGTGTACACTTCTGCCATAACTACATGTGGTCTCCAGGTCTTGGGAGGGGGTAGTGGGAAGAGGCTCCATCTGCACAGCCGTGAGGGAATTATTGTCCATGTTGGGTGCTGACCTTTCTGTGCACTGCTTTAGGGCCACCCATGCTCTATCGGGAACTTAACACACTCATCAGTTCCCCAGGGTGAACTTTGCTTTGTCCCTGGGACTATAAAGGAAGCAGTAGACACTGTCTAGTCTCCGAAGGGTGATGTGGTTGTTAATTTTTTTTTTAAAAAACTCTTTGCTCTTTGGGAGCCTGCCACCTAGCTCCCAAATAAAAACTCGGAGTCTTATTCTTTCTCATGAAGGCCTGGCCTTTGCTTGGCTTGTTTCCAGCCAGCTTTTCTTAACTTAAATTATCCCCTCTACCATTTGCCTCCATGCTTTTTCCTTTTCTATTCCATATGTCTCTCTTTACTTCTTACTCCGTGGCTTGCTGTGTAGCTGGGAGGCTGGCCTCTGGAGTCCTCCTCTTTCTCCTTCTTTTGCTCTTGGATCTTCTCTTCTCAGATTTCTCCTCCTATTTATTCTCTTTGCCTGCCAGCCCCGCCTATCCTTTCTTCTGCCTCGCTATTGGCCGCTCAGCTCTTTATTAGACCAACCAGGTATTTTAGACAGGCAAAGTCACACAGGTTCACAGAGTTAAACAAATGCAACACAAAAGAGTGCAATGTATCTTTGCATCATTAAACAAATGTTCCACAGCATAAACAAATGTAACACATCTTCAACTAATATTCCACAACAGGGTGACAATTCTTGCAACAGACCCCTTACCTGTTCCCACCTATTCATCTTGAGGGGAACACCTGCCCTCAGAGTACTCTGCCTGGGACATTGGTAAAGGGTTGGATAGGGTGGGCAGTGGGTGCCATTTCCTCTGCCCCCTTCCTTCTTAGTCACACACACACACACACACACACATATATATGTGTGTGTGTGTGTGTGTGTGTGTGTGTGTGTGTGTGTGTCTTTTGTTGCTAGTTCAGGTGGCTCCTGCACCAGGTGGCTTAGGCCCATACTCTGTGTTCCTCTGAGGGGTGTGTGTCTAAGAGACACTGAGGGTGACATTTCAGGGCTTCTGCAGGACCGTAAGATGCTAGTAGAGATGTCTGAGGCTGGGGTGCACGCCATTCCTGAGCCTACCACGGGGACCAGCCTGATCCTGCATCAGCTGAGACAGTTCTGAGTCAGAGCCGGTACCTGGGTGCTCAGGAGGTCCCGTACCCAATCCCGTCTTTCCCCAGGAATGGCCACAAGATGATGAAAAGCCCACCCCACAGCCAGTGTTAGGGTTTCAGTGTGAACTGTTCCCAAGGGCACATGCCTTTTGGTTCTCAGCAGGTGTTTTGGGGAGCATGGGGAAACCTTTGGGAGGTGGGGCCAGCCTGTGCAGGATATACCCGCTTCTGCCTCCTCTGCTTCCTGGTTGGCCACCGCGTGAGGAGCCTCTGCCACCATGAAGTGAGCCGGGCCCTTGTTGCAGGATTCTTAAAAATTCTTATTAATAAAATCAAACCTGAGGCGAGTTATTGGGGTCCATGCTGGTAGATCAGAGAGACAGAACAAGCCACAGCTTTCTCACCTCGCCGGATCCTCAGCTGGTCTTGTTTCCTCAGACTGGAGGCTTCTGAGTCCTCATCCCAATGGCTCTCAGCTGAATTGCTGCTCAAAAGTCTGAATGCTTAACCACCCAAATGCTTAACCAGCCAAAAACTTCTAGTTTCTGATCCTCACGCCTTATATATCTTTCTGCTTTCTAGCACCACTCCCTGGGATTAAAGGCTGGCTTTCTGGGATTAAAGGCATGTGTCACCATGCTTGGCTATTTCCAATGTGGCCTTGAACTCACAGAGATCCAGCGGGATTTCTATCTCTGGAATGCTAGGATTAAAGGTGTGAGTGCCACCATTTTCTAGCCTTTGTATCTAGTGGTTGTCTGTTCTCTGACCCCAGATAAATTTATTAGAGTACACAATATTTTGGGGAACACAATACCACCACAGGCCCTCCTTTCCATGATGGATGGGTTCCATTGAAAGTATGAACTTGTGGACCAAAGGCTCTTCCATCCCTGAGATGAACCTGACCATGGTCCTCAGGCCTTTGGGACTGGTGTGTGGGAGGAATGTGGAGAGTTTGGAGTCATGGGTTAAAGGAGTCACCTATCTCTGAGAGTTCAGCAGAGCAACAGGGCATCCGGCAGAAGCCCACAGAAGTCCACAGAAACATTGGGAGAAGTGTGGGTAGCAAAGACTGTGTTCATGAGGCTTCAAAGGGACACAAGGACTCTAACAGGAAAGGCCAGAGGCCACTCATGCCACATTCTAGAAAAGCCCGGCTATATTCTGTCCATGTCCTGAACAACTTCAATGCAGTTGAGCTTAAAAAGTCAAGGACCAGATTCTTTGGTAGAGGGAATTTCATAACAGCAGACATCCTGGTGGTGGCATGGTCACTACTCATTGCTTTAGTCAGATTTACAGTGGGGTCTTACAGCAAAGAGTAAAGGACGCGAAAAGCGGTGAAAACACAGTGTGGTGAGGAGAGGGGCATGAGTTACAGCTAAGCCTACAGACAAGGCAGGTGTGGATGAAGTGGTCATGATTAAATTATAATTAAAAGGATTACAGTGTTGCAGAGGCACTATGTACTGGGACAACAGGAAAAGTGACCTCAGCATGCAAATAAGTTTGGAAGGCTTTCCTTTACAAGTGAGGGTACCTGAGGTAGTAGAGTTGGAGGGGCTCCCTGATCCAAAAGGGCCATGAAGGGGAGTGTTTTCCATCTTCCAGGCATTCAAAGGCCACTGCAGCCATGGCAAACGGGACCTGGCTACTTCTGAAGCTGGCTCTTGGTGTTGTCCGGGAGGCGCTGGTTTTGGAGGCATGTTGAGTGATGGAGTTACAGGCCATGGATGCTTGCACCGAGGCTCTGAGAAAGAGCCACAAGGCTGGGAAACATTCAACAGAGTGGGGCTCCCTGCCAGGAGGCTGTAAAGGGCCATCTTGTGAATCAGTCATTGTGAAGCCTCAATTTCACAGGAAACCCCAGGATATTGCAGGTGCCAGGAATGTGGGATGTTTGCTGAGGAAATGAGTGGAATGGGTCCAAGAGAAAGCCCATGTGTGTCACAGACTGTGAGACCTGAAGGACAGAGCTATGCAGGACTGCTGGGTCTCACATAATGGATGTCTCACATGCCCTGGATGCTAGATATGGAACTGAAGGATTTCAAGCTTGCCTGCTGGGTTCTGGTCTTGCTTTAATTTGCCTTCCTTGTTACCTCACTCCCCTTTTGGAGTGGGGCTGTTTGCTTTGTGCCAGTGTACATTGGAAATGAGCTGTTTTTTGGGGGGGAGGGGCCTTCTTGCTGTTTTATAGAGACTCACTGTCTGGAGGCTCAGTAGAGACCTTGGCCTTTTGAATAGTGTTGAGACTTTTAAAACTGGGGAGGGGGACTCCTGAGCTGGGATTAAATGAAGTTTGTATTATGGCCGTGCACCTGTGGGGCCAAGGAAGAGTGGGATCCCTTGAATCTGGATCCCACAGTCTCATGCTTTGAACATGCATGCCCCAACTTGTGGCACTATTTTGAAGGTTATGGAACCTTTTGGGGTGGGGCCTGGCTGGCAGAAGCAGATCACTCAAGGCTGACCTTTGAGAGTCATCCCTGCGCCTGGTCCTGGTCCCACCACATAAGATGTCACCACTGTGTACGCCATGGACAGAACGGTCCCACGGCCTCCCCACTGCAACACACTGAAGTTTCTCCCAGAAACTATGAGCCAAATAGATCTTTGGTCCCTCAGGTCATTTCTGTTAGGTGTTTCGTCACAGTGACTGGCACATCCAGACAGTTCTCTGAAGGTATAGATGGATTTTTCTTTGGGCTGCCGCCTCACACACAAAAAAGAACCCAACATGGAGACTTATTATTAATTATAAAAGATCGGCCTGTAGCTTAGGCTTGTCTCACTAGCGCTTAGAACTTAAATTAACCCATTTCTGTTCATCTACGTGTTGCCATGTGAATCGTGGCTTTTACCTCTCCTCCATGTCTTGCTTCCTCTGCATCTGGCTAGTGATTCTGCCTTTCTTCTTCCCTGAGACCTCTCTGTCCCCAGAAGTCTCACCTAACCTCTTCCTGCCTAGCTATTGGACACCCAGCTCTTTATTAAACCAACCACAGTGACACATCTTCACACAGTGCCAAGGACTATTATGCAACACGAAGGTGCATCTTTTCCACCCTCTTCCTTTTCCATGGCAGACAGGAGATGGAGAGGGCCAGAGACTTAGCCATTGACCCCAGATCTAGCCCAGCTCAGGTTCTCATTTGCTGGGTCACAAACCTCTCCAGGCCTTGTGTATAACTCAATGGTATTGTTGATCCCACCCTGGAGGGTGTTAGGGGTTAAATGATGGGTTGGATGCAGCCCAGGACCTGGCCTGATGGTACCTGCAACAGATGCTAGAACTGCAAGAGGAAGCAGGCAGATTTCCCTTGAACAGTCAGCTCTCAGGGTGGAAGATGCCTTAGTCACTGGGCATGCCTCTTTTCTTTTCCATTTGCCTCAATTTCCCCATCTGGAAAATGGGGGTTGGTTGAGGGAACCAGGCCATGGGTATTGGCATTCTTTACCATCAGGGGTTCACAAAGGTGCTGGGGACCGAGGAGCTCAGGCTACAGGTCTTATCTTGCTATCAGGAAGGGGGTTCAGTCCAGCTAGCAAAGACCCCATGGCTCCTATTCCCAAGTTATCCTCAGGCCCCAGACCCTGGTTTCCGTGTGGCATAGGATGGGCACTGATTAGACACCAGGTGGGTACAGTGACTTCCTGTGATGCATTTCACCTGGAGGGCTTCATGGGTGATCTGCACCTTTTATTCAGTTGCAGTGAGAGCTGTATGATGTGTCTACACAGCATTGCCTTCACGGCGGAGCTGGGGATCAGACCCCGAGCCTTAGGCATGCTAAGCATGTGTTCTACTACTGAACTGCACCTTGGGTCCTAAGTTGGGATACTTTTTTAATGGCTTAGTAAAGGAATTATGTACTTATTAGCTTTCTTGTTGCTGTGACAAAAACCCCTGAGAGAACATATTAAAAAGAAGGGTGGATTTTGGCTCATAGATTTAGAGGCTTCAGTCCACGCTGCTTGGGTGTATGCACTTGGCCAGGGCCTCCTGGCAGAGGAAGTGTGATCCCTGAGGGCAGAGAGGGTGACAGAACGGCCGAGGATAATATACTCCAAGTATCCACCTCCCGTGACCCACTTCCTGTGCCTACTTCTCATCTCTCAAAGTTTCCACAGCCTCCCAAACAGCATCACCGTCAGGGGACAAAGTTGAACACAGGAACCCGTGGGGGACATTTCACACTAAAACTGTAAAATAAATGGTTTACAAAGCTGTAGGACCCGGTGCAGGAAGCCACGCAGAGTTCCTAGGACCAAGCACCAGGTGGGCGCCACCTCCATCCTGCCCAGAGGGAGGGTTAAGAGCGCTGTGTGGACCTTCTGCAGCGTGTGGAGTCAAGACTCCAGTGCATCTCACCTTCCCTCTGACTTTCCTTCCAGGACAGAACCCAACCGCGAGGGAGGCAGAGAGCAAAGCGGCTCACCGTGGTCCGCAAGGGGCAGCATGGGTGAGGGAAGCGGTGTGGCGTGGCTTCAGTTCTCCCTAGCTTCCAACTTGGTGTCCGTGGATTTACAGATCTGATGTGCATGGATCTCCCCTCCCTGTCTCCCCCCCCACCGTTCCCCCCTGCCTCTGTGGGATGCTGACAGCAGAAAAAGATAGACAGTATTTCTACCATGATCTAAGGGCTGCAAGCGCGGTTGTCTCCCAAGAAGGCGCCGCGGGGATGTAAGATTTCTCTCCTCACTGTCAACGCTGGTCTTTGTGGATGTTGGTTGTGGCTTTTACACAAGTCCCCACGGAGCAATGATTTTCAAAGGAGGGCGATGTTGCCTCCTCCTCCCGGAGGACGTTTGTCATCATCTGGAGACAAGCTTGGTTGTCACCAGTTTGGGGGGAGGGGAGCTGCTGGCATCCCTCCACTCCAGCATTTAGGGCCAAGTCCAGATCCCTCCTGTAGAGGGAGTGGACTCTGGGCATTTGGATCCCCCTGTACCACCAAACAGCTCAGACTCTAGAATACCTTCAGGGATGGGGACCCCACCACTGGTTCTCAAGCCAAGGATGTCTAGGATTAATCTGAGTTCCTCTTCCTGTGTGACTCTAGAGTCCCCAAGGTGGGATGGGCTCAACTGTTGTGGATCTCCATGTCCTCTATAGCCATGGGATACCTGCCTGCTCAGGGTGGGAGCTTCCTGTGGTACTGGCCCCACCCCTCATCCCCTGTGTGAGCAGGTGCTGGGGTTAGCCGTGATGGTCCCCCAAGATGCAGCCACAAGCTGCTCTAGAAGACCTTCCCAGGTGGCCTTTGCCTCACCGTGGCCTTTCAGCTTCTTCCCATGCCCATGGCATCACACGACATCTGGGTATTTCATCCCACATGCTTGCTTACTTCTCTCTCCAAGACTAGAAGGACCTGGACAGCAATCTTGGCAGTTTATCTTTGCAAACGAGAGAGAGAGAGAGAGAGAGAGAGAGAGAGAGAGAGAGAGAGAGAGAGAGAGAGAGAGAGAAAGAGACAGAGAGAAAGAGACAGAGAGAATGAGAATTGGGATACAGTGCTATTCAAATGATTTCTGACCCTGCCACATATAAATGTTGATCTCAGGAAGACCATTAATGTCTCTGTGTTGGGACACAGTGGCCTCAATTCTTTACTCTCTTTTTACAAGGTCTTTGGCCCATGTGACTTTGCAGTTCATACCATTGAAGGACACTTTACATTTCCCTGACCTGTGCTTTGAGGAAGAGGCAATGTGGCTGTTCCAAATGATGTCTTGCATGCTTTTGCCCATTTCCCATCTGTCTCCAGACCACCCTCAGGGTGGGTGCTGAACCCCAGAGGGCTGAGAGGCACCTGAAGCCAAGTTACCCAGACAGAACCCAGCCTTGAGAAACCAGCCCTGAGCTGATTTAAAGTTTCAGATAGTTTGTTACTCAACAGTAGCTGATCAGTACACTCCCTGAGAATTTCCACTAACATTCTTGGGGCTGTTTGGAGGATGAACGCCAACCTCCGTGCCCGGTTCACCTTAAGTGTTAAAAACCAGCAGCTGCCGGTTCCCCAGAAAGTCCAGTGTAGATTTACCATAATCTCAAGCTCTTGTCTTGTTGTTGTGATGAAATGCCAGACAAAGGCATCTTAAGGAGGAGGGGTTTATTTCTGTTCACCGTCCATCATGGCGGGGAAGTCCTAAAGCAATAGCTCGTGGTGCATCCGTAATCAGAAGGAAGAGGGCACTGGATGACTGGGATCAGCTTGGTTTTCCCAGTTTACACAGCCCAGGGCCCAAGCCTGGGGAACGACGCCACCTGCTTTCAGGGTAGGTCTTCCTACCTCAGTTAACACAATCAGGGTAATCCCCCACAGGCTTGCCCAGAGGCTGGTCTCATAGGTAAGTCTGGGTCCTGTCCTGTTGATAATCATTGCTAACCCTTGTCCTGGTTGGTTTCTGTCAGCTTGACATAAACCGAGTTATAGCTGGAAAGAGGGGATCTTAATGGAGAAAACACCTCCTTTAAGATTGGTGGGCAAGGGGGCTGGAGAGATGGCTCAGAGGTTAAGAGCACTAGCTGTTCTTCCAGAGGTCCTGAGTTCAATTCCCAGCAGCCACATGGTGGCTCACAGCCATCTGTAATGAGATCTGGTGTCCTCTTTTGGCCTGCATGCATACATGCAGACAGAACACTATACATAGTAAATAAATAAATCTTTTTTAAAAAAAAGAAGCAAAAAAAGATTGGTGGACAAGCCACAGGGCATTTTCTTGGTTAATGATTGATGTGGGAGGGCCCAGCCCACTGGGGGTGCCTCTGCCCCTGGACAGGTGGTCCTGGGTTCTATAAGAGAGCATGAGAAACAACCAATGTCAGCATTCCTTCATGGCTTCAGCTTAAGTCTCTGACTTGAGTTCTGCCCCATGAGCCTGCCTGCACCCATCAGTGCTGTGTTGGGCAGCACAGACCCTCCCTTAGGTCACAAGGCCACAGCCACACACAGCTTCCTGGACCGTGACGGCTGTGCAGAGAGAGATGCTGGGGTCCCCAGCCCATCTGTGGTCAGTGGGCACGGGCACAGGGTCCCTGCCCATCCTTCAGCCGCCCACAGAAGTACAGCTGTTGGACTCCGGTGACGGTTTACTGCAGCGGGAAGGTTTGGTTAAAGCATGCCAAGGGAACAGGTGCCTCATGTGGAGTCCGGGAGAGAGCAGCGTGGGCTTGGGGGCATCCTGTCCTGGGTCACCCAATGGGTGCTCTTGATTCCCACCAGTGTGGAACAATGCACTCCAGCATTGAGGAGTACAGATTCTCACCGGCGCCGTGGTGAGAGGGGCTCGTATTGGCAGTCGGTCACCGACGTGGCAATTAGATGCTCGGTCCCCAGCCTTGGCAGAGGTTAGATAACACACAGTGGTTCATTCCCATCGGCTAAGCCTAGGCTTTTGAGTCTGAGGCAAGGGAAGCGTGTGTTCCAGCTCCCAGAGGTGACCTTGGGGGATCACATGCCTTCTGTGACTGTCATCTGAAGTCCAGGTGGATCTGTGGGGTGTGCACACAGCAAGGTTGAGGCCTCCCCCACCCAGGTCCTTCTGATTGTACTTTTCTCTCTGGAAACACCCCAGCCAGATTCACCTAAAATACGGCATCCCCGGCCATCCCCGGCATTCCCGCAGCTAGTGGAGCTCTGTGGTTAAACTTGGCTCTCTGGAAGATGAGGAGAGAGTGTGGCTGGCCCTGCCTATGTCTCCATACCCCACCCCACCATTATCTCTGCAGCATCGAGACTTAGAGCATTCATCTGTTGCTTGCTTCTGTTGGATGTGTCTGGGATCTGTAGACTCCACTGGAGGCCAAATGTGACTCGGGGCTGTCTTCAATTTCCCCACGGTACTGGAGCTAGAGTGAGGTACTATCCCAGGCACAGCATGGAAGCAGGACTAACCCCTCAGTTCTCAATAATAGAAACAAATGATACTTTATTTTTAAAAGAGATGTATCTATTTATTTTTATTATTAATTAATTAATTTGTTTGTTTATTTAGTGGTGTGTGTGTGTGTGTGTGTGTGTGTGTGTGTGTGTGTGTGTGTTCCTGCACGGATCCTCTGGAGTTGGAGTTACAGATGGTTGTGAGTCACCCAATGGATGTGGGTCCTCTGTGGGAACAGTAAGCACCCCTAACCACGGAACCACCTCTCTAGCCCCAACACATATTTTAGTGAAATAATATCGACATGAAGGCAAAAATTCACTAGAAATAAAACAGTTACATGAAGACTTCGTTGAAGCGATCGTTTCTCTCCTTGTCCTCTGGGTCCAGTGCTGTTGGCTCTCATCACCTGTCCTAGCTTTGTGTTTGTGTAGAACAGTGGTTCTCAACCCACAGGTCGTGACCCCTTGGGGGTTTCTTATATCAGATATCCTGAATACCAGATATTTACATTATAATTTATAACAGCAGCAGAATGACAGTTATGAAGTATAATGAGAGTAATGTTATGGTTGGGGGTCATCACACCACGAGGAACTGCATCAAAGGGTCACAGCGTTAGGAAGGTTGAGAACCACTGTTGTAGAAGATTCCTGCATAACCTTGCACTCTGTGGTGGTGCCCCTTCAGGTTCATCCCAAGGAAGCTGCCTTGAGCACCTCTCCCTGGTCCCCACCCTGGGGCTCACTAGCAGATGCCCCCCTGTAAATGTTCACTGGAGAGTTCTGTGAGAAGTAAACACGAGTGTTTTGCAGAGGGGACACTTGAGTGGACATCTTGGAGACACAGCAGTGAGGCTGGGGTTTGCTCCTAGATTTTCTCTCTGCACAGCCTGGGCATCTGTGCACGGCCTGGGCATCTGTGCACGGCATCCACCTTGCCTCTGAGCAGCTCATCCCAGACTGGACCATCTCAGGGGCCTCCTCCCGGGGGGTGACCCAGTCAGCGGAGGCCAGTGATGGAGAGAAAGGTTCAGAGCTGGAGACGGTGGAAGTTACTGAGCTGGAAAAATGAAAATGCACATTCTGGGCCAGACAAGCTCCTGCCTTTGTCACTCACTGTAAATTGTCCCCCAATCACGGGGCTGACAGAGACGGATACCCAACCTCGCAGCACAATTAAGCGTTCTCAGGCGTCTCGTGGGGGAAGGAGGCTGTGGGTTTACTTAAAAATGCTTGGGGGTAATTTTCTAATGTCCCCTCCACCCTTATCGAGGCTCTGCTCCAGCCCCCATCATATGTAATTCCTAATGATTCTCTGTTATGTCCTGTTTTATTAAAGCGTCATTGAACTATACCCTATTGATTTAGATTTCACAGACAATTGAAATTTAAATTGACTCCAAATTGAATGTCTCCGTGTAATCTCTGTTCTGCAATAAAGATGGATAAAATGCTTCTATTTTTGATAACAAGCTATACTGGAGGCACATTTTAATTTTGGGAAGGGAAGAAAAAAATGTGACAGCCTTAACTTCTTTGAAAAGTGGCTGACAGTTTGGGGCATACGAAGCTGTTTTCTTGTTTTTCTCTGGGACACGATGCCCGAGCTAGGGAATTCTGGGATGTCTAGCTGGCTCAGAGAAGGAAGGTGAAGGAGATGAATCTGGACCATTCATAATTTTTTTTTCCTTGTTCTGAGAGTGTAGACACACTGCCCATCATGGTGCCCATAACTCCAGGCCCCTGCCACCTGGGTTGTGCCCTGAAAGCCACCATGCGCACAAGAGAGAGACATCATGGCAGCCAGACAAAGGAGGCAGCCTCGTGAGTAACTCCTGCCCTCACCGAGTCAGAGGCCTTCTGGCCACGGTGACTCCTAGGGGATGGTTGAGGGTCAACTTGACAGGATTGTGACCTGCCCAGGATGTGTGAACTGTACCTCTAGACCCATGTGTGTGGGCTGTTTCAGCGTGGGGAACAGTGATGGGCTGGGAAAGACTCGCTGGGATGTGAGCAGCACCTCCTGCCCTGATGGAACAGAACGGGTCAGGAGGCAGGCTGGTCCCTCAGCTCTACTCTTCCCACCTGTGTCTGTTGCCAACGCCGCGGCCTGCAGATATCACCCTCCAATTTCTCCAGCCTTCCAGCCCAGAGTCACACCACCTCAGTCTCCAGAGGATGTCTAGACCATCCGCTTCAGACTGACCAACCTCCCAGGTCCCCCTTGTGCAGGGGTTTCAGGCTGAGCAGTCACAGCTCCTCTGGATCTCCAACCCGGAGACGCCCGTTGCTGGACCACATACCCTCCTACTGTGCGAGCCAGTAAGGTGGCAGTCACACACATTCTGCCGCTTCCCTGCTGGAGGACCCTAACAAGGCGTGTGCTCCTTTCTCTTCCCTCAGTTGGTGGGATTAGAGGCTGCACAGGGAAGAGGAAGAGAAAAATGGGTGTTGTCGGTGGCTTCTCCCAGACAGGTAAATCGAGGCAGTGTCTAACCTGAGCTGGGAGACTGAAACTGAGTTCTGTCAGGGCTGTTCCTTGTGAGCAATCCTTTGTTTCCGGGAGGTTCTAGATCAGTGGTTCTTAACTTCCTAATGCTGAGACCCTTTAACACAGCTCCTCATGTGGTGGTGACCCCCCAACCATAAAATTATTTTTATTGCTACTTCAGAACCGTAATTTTGCTACTGCTATGAATCATAATGTAAATATCTGATATGTAACCCCAAAGGGGTCACGACTCACACAGGTTGAGAACGGCAGTTCTAGGGTCTGTCAAATCTGACCCCTCCTCAGGATCCAGGAGAAATTGTGGATGGCTCGTTTCCCGTCTCTACTGCATTGGCTGGAGCTTGCTGCCCTGAGCAGCGTGGATTCAGAGTCTTGTGGTGCTGCTGACGGACCAGCAGAGCCATGCTCCTTTGGTTTTTGCTGTGGATATCACTCTGTATAAATAAAATGCTGATTGGCCAGTGGTCAGGCAGGAAGTATAGGCGGGACAAGCAGAGAAGAGAATTCTGGGAAGTGGAAGGCTGAGGCAAGGAGACACTGCCAGCCATCGCCATGACAAGCAGCATGTGAAGATGCCAGTAAGCCACGAGCCACGTGGCAAGGTACAGATTTATAGAAATGGGTTAACTTAAGATATAAGAACAGTTCTCAAGAAGCCTGAGCCATTAGGCCAAACAATTTAAATAATATAAACGTCTGTGTGTTTATTTTATAAGTGGGCTGTCGGACTGTCAGGGCTTGGCGGGACCTGGAGAGAAAACCCTTTAGCTATAAATGGCACCCAACGTGTTGGCAAGAGTTTCCACCTAAAACATGAGTAAAGAGATACTAAAACGGATATTGGTGAAATTATTAAGGCCACTCCACGTAGTTAAAAGGGAGGTTTATTTTGTGGGGTAACTCACAAATGAAGGGATAGGCTACAGGGTCTGGGGAAGACGTAGCACAGTCCGGTGGTGTTCTCTGGAGGACTCTGCTTGGTCTACCTCTAGTGTCCAGGGTCCAGGAACCAAGAGAAGGTGGCACATCCAGATTTCAGGTCTTCAGGGTCCTCTCTTGGCCCTGCCTTGTAGGCGTCACAGTTACTGAAGCCTCAATGGGGGTTGGAACTTCCAGACCAAAGCTGGAATGGCTACCCACTACAGTTTTTTTTTTCCTTCCATTTTTCAAGATAGAGTTTCTCTGTGTGTATCCCTGGCTGTCCTGGAACTCTCAGAGATCTGTCTGTCCTTGCCTCCTGAGTGCTGGGACTGAAGGCATGCGCCACCACTGCTCAGCTCCTCTGGGGTCTTTGAAGTTGATGTTCCCTTCCCTTCTCCAGCCACAGGGTCTCTGGCTTGCGGCCTGCTTCCTCCATCTCTAAGGCCAAGAGGAATCATCTCTCTCTGAGCTCGGTGTCGTCGCCATCTTGGGACTTTTGCTGTCTCCCCTGTCCACAAATGAAGAATAGTCACACCAGCCTGTCTCAGTGACTCTTGTCGCCACAACACAACGCCCTGACAGCAGCAACTAGGATCTATTCTGGTCACAGATGGAGGGCACAGCCTGTCATGGAGGGCAGGGCAGCAGGAATGTGCAGAAGCAGACAGGGATGAGTTCTTGTGTTCAGCTGATTTTGTCCTTTTCATACAGTCCGGGATCCCAGCCCGGGGAATAGTCCCGCCCACAGTGGGAAGGTCCTCCTACCTCAATTAACCTATGCAAGACAATCCTCCACAGGCATGGCCAGGCCTGACTCCCAGGTAGGTCTCATCTAGCTGGTAATTGAGATCAACCATCACACAGCTCAAGGGCCCTAACTTGGAAGGCCTGGTGCCATTTTAGGTGACTGATGATGGAATCTAAGGATTAGGATGTGTACCTCTCCTAGGGGGACGTTTTTCAGTTGACAGTGTTGCCACGGCACGACACTTGACAGAAATGACTTAATCGGGGGAGTTTTGTCCTGGGTTATGGTTTCAGTATTGTGGCAGGAAAGGCGTGGTGACGGTGCAGCTCTGGTTAGGGTGCTGGGAGTCACAGCAGGAGGTTATTCACACCGCAGAGGGCCAGGAAACAGTCTTTAGAACTGGTGGAGCGGGTACAGCCTTCAGAGCTGGCCTCTGGGGACCTGCTTTCTGCACCACGGCTTTCCAAAGTAGTGGTGGGAATATAATCCTGTACGACATTCTGTGGGGGCTGCCTTAGGGTTTCTATTGCTGTGAAGAGACACCATGACCACAGCAACTCTTACGAAGGAAAACATTTATGGGGTGGCTGACAGCTCAGGGGTTCAGTCCATTATCATCACGGTGGGAAACATGGCGGCAGGCAGGCCTGGTGCTGGAGAAGGAGCTGAGAGTTTACAGCTTGATCGGCAGGCAGCAGCAAGTGGACTGTGCATCATACTAAGTGAATCTTGAGCACAGGAGACCTCAAAGCCCCCCCCACCCCACCGTGACACACTGCCTCAAACAAGGCCACACCCACTCCAACAAAGCCACGGCCTCTAATAATGCCACTCCCTCTGAGCTTATGGGGTCATTACATTCAAACCACAGCAGGGCCTGGCTCACCTCACCTGCACCCCACCTGTGGGCCTGGTCCCCACACCCCCTGCAGCTCTGCCAATATGGCAGCCCCTAGTGGAGATGAGAATTTTGAGCTTCTGGTGTCCCGCAGGCAGTGGGGTCCAAGGGGACCTTTGGACACCCAGGCAAATATGAGAAACCTAGACTTTGTCCAGATATCTTTCCCTCACCTGGTAGTCTAATAAAGGAAACAGAAACCCCACCCAGGCTGTACTTCTTACAGGTGCCATAACCTCCTGAAACAGTACCACCAGCTGACAACCAACCAGTGTACAGACCATGTGAGCCTGTCGGGGACCGTTCCCATCCAAACTCAGTGGCTTGTGACTCTGGATTCATAAAAATGTGGCGACACCATAGTACATTTCAAAAGGCAAGCGCCATCCGGTATGTTCATACTGTCTTGGGGTTAAACAAGGGTGTGTGTGTGTGTGTGTGTGTGTGTGTGTGTGTGTGTGTGTGTGTGTGTGATGCATGTGTATGTGTTGTGTGTGATGTATGTGTTGCGTGTGTGTGTGTGTTGTGTGTGTGATGCATGTGTATGTGTTGTGTGTGATGTATGTGTTGTCTGTGATGTATGTGTTGCCTGTGTGTGTGTGTGTGTGTGTGTGTGTATCAGCATTCAGACCCACACTGGGGACACCAGGCATGACTTCCTGAAGGTAATGATCTCTGAGTTGACGTCTGCAGAGTCAGGAGGAGTCACCCTGGAGAGGGTGATAGACTTGAAACTTTGGAGGAGAGGGAAGGATAAATGCAAAGGTATTGGGGAGGAGAGAGAGACAGAGACAGAGACAGACAGACAGACAGACAGACACACACACACACACACACACACACACACACACACACACACAGAGATTGATTTCAGGAACTGACGGATGCCCAGACTGATGAGGGTGCTGGTTTTAAAGGGAGGTGTGTCAGAAGTGGCTGAGGTCTCCAAATGTTTACACACACACACACACACACACACACACACACACACAGAGAGCTTTGCACTTTACCAAGACTCCCTGCAGCTTTGCCCACTTCCCCACTCAGAGCTCTGACAGTTGAATCCCAGGACCCCATACGGTGTCAGCAGGAATGAACGAGGTAAGAGAGAGGTTTGAATACCACGGTGGACTGTCCAGTCTGTGTGGAGGGCAGGTGACCCGTGGCTGGGCCAAGCTCTGTTTCAGACTGTGGAGGATCAAGTGGAGGCCAAGAGGCCGTGCTGGACGCTGGAAGATCTCAAGTGCCCCTTACCCCAGTAGTCCCGACCAGCTGGCTCCTGCCCGCCTTGCTGTTTTGGGGTTCTGGTCCCTCCCTGGCCGAAATGCTGGGCCCCAGCCTGAACCCGAGGCTCTCTGTGTATCAGCCCAGATGGACAGCTTGTTGGGAGCATAACCTGTGAGTGTCTTCTGATCTGTGAGCTGAATTAACCCCTTTGAAGACATCAAGGGTGCTAACCAGCTACAGCTTCGGAGCCAGCCCTGGGGCGTCTCCCCTCCCCCATTCCTTTCTGCTCCACTCCAGTCCCCCCATCACGTCGCCCCTCTGTGACATCTCACCCACTCTGTCCTCTCCACTGCGGGTCGCCCCCTCCCCCACCCATTTCCTGCTGTACCTCACTGTCCCCTGGCCACATCCCATGTACCCCTCATGCCTGGCCACACTTTCATGGTGCCTCCAGGGTGCTGCCAAGTCCTGAACTTGCCGTGACAAGACAGTTCCAGGTTCTCACTTCAGAGGTGGAAGACACGTGTTGACTGACCAGGGTGTGATTCCTCTCCCTGGGGCCTGAATTTGGGTCACAGGATCAGCAGTGACGGTGCTTCCCATCTGGAGAAGATCTGGGAGGCACTGAAGGGACACTCAGCCGAAGGGAGAGGGTGACCCTGCTAAACCATCGCCTGTGCCTGTCCCTGGAGCTATGCCAGACCCTCCTGACTTACCCACACCCTGGGGTAGCCCGGGTCTGAGGAGGGACCCTGAGAGACACTGGACTCTGTGGTCTCCATTTCCGGCAGTCCCTCTCCCATGTCTGCCGAGGACCTCGGCCGCCTCCATCAGGTTTCCGGTCTCGCAGAAACCTGGCCAAGCTCCAGGCCACTCAGCCTGGTTAAACATGAGATGTGCACCTAACCAGCTGCAGAGTCCCCAGGACGTCTGGAGGCTGGACCTCACATCCATCCCCGTGACCCCCTGTGAGGCTCTGCTCCTTGCTGTCCCTTGGCTAGCCCTCCTCCTCGGGCCGTGTCCTGCTCAACCTTGAATCTCCTGGGCTCAAGGAGTGGGAAGCACCTGGCACATAATTGCAGCTTAATAAACGAATCAATCCTCATTAGGGTTTGATTGGCCATTAGCCTCATTATCCTGAAAGCAGAAGCCCAGGGAGGCTTCCAGAATGCCGATGCAGACAGAGAGACCCATGGGAGTGAGGCCTGCAGCCACAGCTTGTGACATCCAGAGGAGTGAGTCCTCACAGAGATGACCTTGACCAGCCATCCTCAGCTGGGGGCACACCTCGGATTTATTAGTAAGCCTGAGAAGCACAGCGGGCCAGGAGCCATTGAGAACAGTCACGCGACTGTGGTGGTGGTGTTGGGCCACCAGGGGCTGTGGGCTCCTCTGGGCTGGTGTGCAGCTTAACGACAGAGTGCTCATCGAGGGTACTGGGTGCCAGCTGAGTGGGCTGGGTACTTCCTTCTTAACCTCTCCTACAAAGGCAGAGCCAGAAGTTTGAGTATCAGAGCTATGCCTTGCTTGGGCAATCCGAGAGAACTTGCATTTCTTTTTGGTACCCTTGAGGTAAGGCTGACACTGACATTGGGCATCCCAGGGCCAGCATCCAGGCCTCCTTAACGCAGAGGATGTGTAGGCTTCTTCATCTCTCTCATGTTGTGTAGCAATTGAGAGACAACCGTCCATCCCGCAGGGAAGCCTTTCCAAGACACAGGATGGTCCAAATGAGGTGGAACTCTCCAAAGGGCAGGAAAGTTCCTTCAGCTCAGGAAGAAGACAACTCAAAGGCATTAGGAAGTCCCTGAAACCTAGGAGATTCACTAGGCCCCTCCCTCTCCAGATCATATTACCTAAGAGCTGCTGAGAGGCACAATCAGACTAGCTGAGCTGCCTGGAAAGGAAGGATGCCATCCCACCTGCTTGAGCTGCCTGCAGGCTGTGCAGTGTGCTCCAGGTTTCCGGCTTTGATGATGCAGCCACCTTCGAGTCATTTCTGCTCATGTAAGCAACCCCTCATCCAGACTCCTGTAAGTAAACCCAGTAAAATGTCATCGGTTCACTATGTTGGACTTTGGTGGTATCCTTTTGTGATAGGCTTCCTATCAGGGTTGAGTAGAATTTTTTCCCTCATTTCTTCAGTAATAGTACCCTCTATGGACCACACACCGCCTTTCTGTCCCTGTGGGTACAGGACACCCCCATAACCTCATAACCCCTCAGCCATGTTTATGGGCTGCTGGGCGCTTCCCTACATACCTTCTTTGAACTGAGTTCTAACTCCCTTCCCTTATCTTGTGTTTGTTATGAAATCCCCGCTCATGACTTCGTGGGTTTTGTAATCTACCCACATTCAGCGCGCAGAAGTGGAAGAGAAAAGCATTCCCATCCATGCTGACACACGCCTGTGATCACAGCTACTCCAGAGGACTGAGAGTCGGAGGCAAGCCTGGCTACGTAGCAAGACACTGACTCAAACAAAACAACCACAAAGCACATGCTCATGTCTCTGCTGTTGAAGTCGCAGAGCTCAGTGACTGACTTCAATCCTCAGAACTAGTGTGAAAAAAGCCAGAAGTGTGTGCTTGTATCACCTCCCCTGCACGAGGGAGGTGATCCCTTGGACTTATGGGCTATCACACACACACACACACACACACACACACACACACACAACAACACACACACACCCATGAGCACACACACACACACACACACACACACACACACACAACACACACACACACACACACACATCTTAAAGACGAACAAACATGAATCTTTTGGAGCCATGCCTCACACCTGGAGGTGCCATCAAGAACTGATTCCTAACAGCAGTGATGGCTTGCACATGGAAATGCCGCGGCAAGCAGTGTTAACCGTTTGTCCAGCCTGACGGCCTGTAGGAAGGGAACAGCCTGGTGTGCTCTGCCTGTACACAGTTCATTAAAAGGCGAGTTTTTGCAGAGCTAGGCACCCTGGGAGAGCCCATTGCTCTAAGATTTTCATCTTCACATCTGTGCCGTGTGGCACAGTGCTACCGTGTGGCAGTATCCTCAAAATACTCGTTAGGGGGCGAAAGCTCAGGAGACCAGTGCTGGGCTGGTCTCAGCTCAGGGGTGGAGAGCTGCTCACTCGGCGTGGGCAGGGCCTGGGCTTCATCGGCACGAGACAGCAGTTATGGGGTGCAGAACAACATGGAAAGCTCTTACAAGGGGGAACCCAGAGGCTCTGCCACATCAAAATGAGGGGCTCACGCTGCAGCCCGCAGCCCAGCCATCAAGATGATGCCTGTAAGCGACCAATGAGGCTGGAAGATGTTCACAGAGTCCTTTAGCCCAGATCCAGCAGCGGCCTGGGGCTGTGCTCAGTGGTGGGTGCTTGTCTCTGGAGACCAAGGTCCTGGGCTCTGTCCTCAGCACCGAAAACAACAACAAATGCTGTGCAAGGTGTGATAATCACATGCACATAATTCCCACTCGTCTATGCATGCAGGATAGGCATATGTTTGTTTCGCAATGTTATTAAATAATGTACATTTATATATTTTATTATAAGCTTAATGTTAAATATATCTGCTTATTGTCTATATTTATTTGTGTATTATTATATGGTTTCTATGTAAATACATGCACACAGTGTGTGCATGTGAACACACACACACATTGATATCTAACGAACACACACAGTCGTGAGGAAATCTTGCAGAATGTCAGCGGTGTCTCTGGCGGGTCTAGAATACTTTCTTCTTCCTTCTGAGCCTTTTTTTTTTTTTTTGCCACTTTACACATTTTCTCCCTCAGTGAGCATGTGTTTCTCTTACTATCAAGACATAAGAATGACGTTTACCGAAGTGGGCATGTTCTAGACAGGGTGCGTGGAGAGACAGGGAGTCTGCAGCCTGGAGGGAGGCTGAGGCCGAGGCCGGTCACATCGCATCAGCCCGCGTGCATGATGTGACCTGTGTCCAGGGCCTTCTTGGTAGGAAACCCCCCACACTTGGGTGGCTGCACTTGGGTGGCTTTGGGGCTGGTATGAGCCGCAGCAGCTGCCTGGGGCGCTACTCAGCTCTTGCAGAGCGGAGCCTTCCGGCCTCCCCCTCCCTTGCAGGGTCCCTGCCGTTGCTAAGAATGATTGACAGTAATTAAAACTAAGCTAATGCTCTCCTCACTCTTGCCATTTCTATGGGGTTTTTGTTCACCATTATCTACATATAGATTAAAAATTGTAATTGGGCAGGCGATCGGGTTAGGAGAATCCACCACCTACCCACCTGTCGTTGGCCGGGGACTGACACTTTGAAATTTTATTTAATCTGAGAAAATTGAGTTGAACTCTGGCACCCTGGGAGGGGGGGATAAAAAAACAACATTTATCCTTCAGGGCTGAGGCTAGAAAATCTTTGCAGGGCTGGTGGGAGGTAGGGGGGACCCCGCACACATGGGGTGGAGGGGAGCTGGGGGCTGGGCTCTGTCGGCAGCAGTCAGGGAGAGGAGGGGAAGGGATGGTTCTCTCTCTCTCTCTCTCTCTCTCTCTCTCTCTCTCTCTCTCTCTGTGTGTGTGTGCACATGCACTGGCTTACACATGTGCCCATGGACCTGTGGGTCTGAATACAAGTGTGTGGCAGGTGGGTGCCCACTGACATGGAATGTACAGGTCAGAGGACAAGCTCAGGTACGTCAGGACACTGTTCACCTTCTTTGAGATGAGGTTTCTCAATGGCCTGGAGCTCGCCTGTTTAGGCTGTCTGTCTGTCCAGTGAGTCCCAGGGATCCACCTGTCTCCACCTGCCCAGTGATTGCAGCATGCATCACCACGCCTGACATTCTTGTGTGGGACCTGGGGATTGAACTCAGGTCCTCATGGTTTTGTGACCAGCATCCTACCGACTGAGCTGCCACCCCAGCTCTGCCAAGACAGTCTCCTTTTGTTTGTTTGTCGTTTTTATTCTGAGACAGGGTCTCTCTCCTGGCCATCCTGGAACTCATTACATACAGATCAGGCTGGCCTTGAACACACAGAGATCTGCTTCTTGAGTACGGGCATGAGACACCATGCCCGGCCTAAGACATTCCTGAGTCTTGCTGTAAGCTAGGTTACCCAAGCCCACCTCACTGGTGCTGTGGTGAGGTTGATCCCTGTGTAGAGGATGCCCATGCCTGCCCGCTGCACTAACTGGTCCACAGGCTTCCAGACAGTTCTGTCTCCACCTCCCACCTGGCTGCAGAGATGGCCGACCATGTCACCACCTCCGACTTTCACCTTGGTTCTGGTGATTGAACTGAGCGTCTCGGCAGCCATGAGGACCTCTACTACAAAATGTGGCTGTGGCAGGGCATGCATGCTTCGCAAATGACACCGGAGTCTCAGGTCCTTGTTTGCACCAAGTCCACCCCCTTCTAAAGGTGTCAGAGCTGCTCCGGGCCTTTCCAGGGTACCTGTGATGTCCCCACAGGAACTGGCTTACGCTGTCAGTCAGTTTCCTGTCAGAGTAAGGAACGCAGGAGAGAAACAGGCTCACCAGAGCATTGGTTTGTTTGGGCTCAGAGCGTTGCAAGGCCTGGTCCATATCCAATTGGTCCCGTTGCTTTTCAGGCTACGGTGCAGTGGTACATGTGATATAAATGCCTGGCAAAAACACCCCTCCCCCATCTACCTCCACAGCCTGAAATGAGAACCTACAGTGCTCTTTAAGGGCAGACCCTCAATGTCCTGACTAGGCCCCACCGTCACCTCTTAAAGGTCCCACGGACTGTGTTGGCTACTTTGTCCATGGCCAAAACAGCTGGCAGAGAATTTAGGGGAGAATGGATTTGACTCATGCTTTGGAGGATGTCCCAGTGGGCAGGAGAGCAGAGCTGGGCACTTCCCGTTATGTTGAGACAGGAAAGGAAGCATGAACCAGGAAGTAGCTGTGGTCAAGGGTCCGTCTCTGTAATCTGGCTCCTCCAGCCAGGTTCCATCCCCTGCCCCTAAGACCTTTCAGAATCGTGATACCGTTTGGGGACCAAGCATTCAAACTATCAGCCCGAGGGGGACGTGTCAGATTCAGCGTTATGCTCCTGTTCCCCGAAGGCTCCTGGTAGCTCACAATACGAAACACATTCGGTCTGACCCTGAGTCATCACAGTTGCAGTGAGGTTCAAAAGCGTGAGGTGGAAGCCCTTACGGAGAGGCCGTCTCTGAGCCGTGAGCTCCTGTGAAATAAAAAAGACAGTCACATCTCCCCGTACACAATGCTGCAGGGTAAACATGCTCATTCCAAAAAGGAAGACTTGGGGCTCAGAAAGGGGGATGGAACCAGAGACTATCAGGACCAACGATGCATCTACAGCTCTGGTTCATCTTCACATCCTGATGGGACTTGGGCAGCCCCGCCCCGTGGCCCGGCCACTTTCAGCCCACGTGGCTTCTTCTCCAGGCTGGCTCTGCATTGCCTGCCCCTCTCCTTGGCGATTTCCTAGGAACGACTCTGGCATCTTTCCATCCTGGAGTTTCTGCTCTGATAGCCCATGCCCGGCCACCAAATCTGGGTGGAGCTGTCATAACGTCACAAGTCTGTGGGCCACACAGCCAGCATCATTGGGAGACGCCTGCCATCAGATCGGCGAGTGGTACCCAGGCCCACCTGGATGACGCAGTGGCCT
Source organism: Peromyscus leucopus (assembly GCF_004664715.2). Lineage (NCBI taxonomy): Eukaryota > Metazoa > Chordata > Mammalia > Rodentia > Cricetidae > Peromyscus > Peromyscus leucopus. The sequence goes on along the minus strand of NC_051082.1, from coordinate 2,560,063 downwards.
CTGAGGGCCCGCACAGCTGGCCCTGAGAAAACTCCCCCAGGTAGCCTCACGCAACCAAGGCTCCCTGATGAGACCTGCTCCCCAAAATGCACTTACAACTTGACATCCTGAGCCCACCACAGCTGGAGTCTGGACAATTCTCGTGACTACCTCATGACCTCTCTTCTCTTAATCCAGACCAAAGCCATTCACTTCTTTATAATTCTGTAAATCTCATTAACAACCACACTTCGCTTGTCCACAGCTGGTCAGACAATACATCGTCCCCCAAATTCAACCCTGCAGCTGCCTGTCTGTGTAACTAAAAGCAGCCAGCTGTAACCACACCACAGCCTGGAATGTTACACTGCCTTGAAATGTCATCTGTCTAATTAACTAGCTCCTCCCCTTAAACTCAGCCTTCCACAAAGTCTCAGGGCGCGGACAAAACAGAGACTTTTTTGGGGGGGCTAGAAGGTAATGTGAGTTACTGCTTTCATGGGAAGCCTCATGCACAGATTTCACCATCCGCTTTTCCATTGGCGTTCTGCACGTCTGAGCTCACACTCGAGCGACGCACCAGCTCTGTTTACAGAGCTTGAGAGCCCCGCAGCCTGCTTCTCTGTAAACTCTTCCAAAGTCCTCACGAACCATTTCCAAAGGCCCGAGAACCAAATGGCGAGTCTTAGTCACGGCTGAAGACGGATGCCGATTTTTCTGTTTTGGTGAGCTCTGTCATCACCGTGACCAAACACAGGACAGAAGCAGCTGAGCTGAGAAAGGACTGATCTTGGCTCCTGGTGGCAGAGGTGGTGCCTTCACCATGGCAGGGAGGGCGTAGCAGAGACCAGCAGCTCAGACCGTGGCAGCCGGGAAGCGAGAGCGGGAGGGGGGGGGGGGCCCTGCCGGCTTTCTCCTTCCCACTTCCTCTGTCCAGGTCCCCAGCCCGTGGGGTGGGTTTCTCTTCTTACTTAACCCTTTGGAAGCAGCCCTCCCTCATGCCCACAGGTGTGCCTCACCCACGTCCTGGTGAGTCTGAATCCCATTGAAGATTGGTTATCACTCTACACAGGTACGCTAGATGTAGATAACCTCCAGGGCGTTAAAAAAATAGTAAATGTGGTCAAGAGTGACCAGGAAGCATTGCCTTGTGAGTGGCTATCATAACTTTATGAACTTATCTGCTTGAGTTCACAAGGAACTCAGAACCTTCCTGTAAGCGAGTCACTGGCTGTGACAAGCTTAGGTAAAGCCTCACCCAGCACGAGAACCATTTGTCTGAATCTGCTTCCCTTTGCCGTGACACGATTCCTGGGCTGGGATATTATAAAACGGCGAGGCTTGTTTAGCTCAGCTGCAGTAAATCAGGCTGCACCAGGCTGCACTGTCACGTGGCTGGTGACATCGGACGTGCGAGGAGGAGGAGGGGTAGGATGGGGGAGGGAGGCCAGGGGTACAGAGGACAAGAGACGGGAGAATGAGCAAACTGTCCTCTGTTTTGGTGAGCCGGTCCACCGAGACCGAAGGTCTTCCCATAATCATCTTTCGTGGTGAGCCGGTCCACCGAGACCGAAGGTCTTCCCGTAAGCGGGGCATCGATCCTCTTAAGGTTTTGCCCGGTGGCCTGACTCCCTCACCTTGCTCTCTCTGAAGATTCCATCTCCTCTGAGGACAGCAGCACTCTCACGTCTGCGCATAATCCTGAGGGACAAACCATCATCTACCTGCCCACAGTGCCGCAGTCACCGGGCCCTCTTTGGTCCGTGGGTGGTGAACGGCAGACTCTGGACCACTCCGGTTTATTTTTAATTAGCGAATGCTGCTCCAGGGATGAACCTGGAGTTATTCTATGTACAATGCGCCAAACCACGAAAGGTCAGATGCCACATCAGTTAATATGTGTGATGTGCATGTGTTTATGCGTATGCACACCTGTGCACACATATGGAGGTCAAGATGGATGCTGGTGTCTTCCCATCTTATCTGTTAAGTCAGGGTTTCTCTGAACCTGGAACTTTGGCTAGACTGTCCAGCCAGTCATCTCCGAGGAGTCCTTCCTTCTCGGTGCTCAGCACAGCTCATCCCCATTGCCTTTGGAGGACATGTGTGTTTGTCCTTCATTGTGAACATCATGAGGGTGGGAATGGCCTGTCCCACTCGTGGAGGCTTTCCCTGGGTGGACCCAGTTTTGTGTAGCCCAGGGGCCTTGGAACCTTCTTTCCTGAGAGTGGGAACTGCTGGTGCCTATGGTCACAGAGATGCCGTCCACAGGAGCTGGAAGGTGGAGGCAGTGTCCACGAAGGGACAAGATAGGTGGGTGGCATCTTAACTGGTACTTGGGCACACAAAGGGAAGAAATCATAATTCATACTCCACCAAGGATGCACCTTGAATCTCACTAACCCAGCCCCAAAGACAGATGCCACAGGCGTCCATTCTCTGTGCTGCCCAGAGCAGTGAGGTGGGAGTCCAAAGTCAGTGTTGACAGCTCAGAGCTGTGCGTTCTGAGTTCTGGAGATGGGTGGGTGTAGGCTGCGAGATGGCAGTGTGGCTTAAGTGTGAAGGACATTGGCTCCCCAGCTGGTGGTACTGTCTGGGGAGGCTATGGAACCTTTGGGAGGTGACCCCCTCAGTAGGCCACTGTGGGGGGGGGCGGTCTTGAGTTTTGATAGCCCAGACCCACTTCCTGTCCTCCTCTGTCTGTGTCTTGACTGTGTCCTGAAACTCTGCACCAAAATAGTGTTTGTGTCTCAAGTCTCTCTCCCTCTCTCTCCCTCTCTCTCTCTCTCTCTCTCTCTCTCTCTCTCTCTCTCTCTCTCTGTGTGTGTGTGTGTGTATGCACAGGGAGAGTGTGCTGCATGTTGGGCCAAAGGTCAACTTTGTGTGTTGCTCTCCTGCCCCACCTGCAGGCCTACAACGGGTTCTCGACCACCCTAAGGAAGGAATGTAGGGACAGGAGATACAAAGGAAAACACACCAACTCTAGATTCTGATCAAGGTGCAACTTTATTTCCTTTCACAAGGGTTTATATAGTTCCTGCAGGGTGGGGGGAGCAAGAAGCTGCCATCTGCATAAGGTGGGGCAAGCTAACAGGATGTTTGTATAGGATGTTTACAGGGTGAGAGGGTCAAGGGCTCTGACTCAATGTCCTGTTGCTAGGCAACCTGACTGTAAGATGATCCAGTTCCCTGTCTTATGGGGGGGGGGTGTCTGTATTTTTCCACTAACTAGAGATTCTGTCCTTGTCCCTGACCCTCTCCAGGCCTCTCAGTGCCCGGTTTCACTGACTGCACCAGTCGGCAGCTGTCCTCCTCTGGCTGTCCTGCCTCGGTCTCCCAGGCACTGGGACTGTACCAGCCCAGCCCTGAGGTGGGCTCTGTGATGGAGCTCGCGGTCCACACGCTTGTGCAGTGACCTTTCACCCTCGGGGACACCTCCCCGGCACCCTTTGGCTGCTTCCTGTCAGGTGTTTGGACATCGCGACTCCAAAAGTAAGTCTTATAATCATGAATGCGCACAACACACTGAACAGGACGCGTCATGTCTCCGAGACGGGGAAACGCTGTCACAAATACAGAATAAACAAATCGAACCGGCACTCCGCCTTCGCCAATCCCATCATGGAAGGAATTCAACGTTTGTTTCCGTGCTGGGTAGAATAAGGATCACACAGAGACAGTGACGATAGGGATCGTGGGGACACACTGCTGTGGCGGTAGCGGCGGCGGCAGGCTTGGTGTCTGCATCCCCAGGACTGGAGGGTGAATGAAGCGTTTCTCACGTGTGATCATGTGAGGATGGTATCATGACCTGTCTCACACACGTGGAAACCAAGGCTCAGGGAAGTTGAGTCGCCTCTCCCCTGACACCCCCCCCCCCCCCCCCCCGCCGGCCAAAGCCACACAGCTAACTGTCTCTGTACCCCATGCTCCAGACTCCCTCATTTAGGAGGACAAGGGTGGGTGCAGTTCCCTCTCAGGGTCACCTTCCAGCCAGGGAGCACAGAGCCCCCCTCCTCCGGCCCCACTGCCTGCTCTGCTCACACCTAGCTTGGCCGGCCAGGTGCTCAGACTGAGTTGTCAAAGAGGAGACAGAAAGGAAGAAAAAGCAATTTCTTCCATTTCTTGGCTCAATCCTATGCAGTCAATACTGTTAACAGTAAATCAAATATCAGGACTGCATTGACCCAGGAAAAGGCCAAGGAGAAAGAAAACCCACAGCAGAATCCAAAAAGTAGAAAATGAGTCCAGCCCGGGCTGTAAATCATTCCTGGGGGCGGAAACTGCCCTGGCAGCCGGTGGCCGGGGCTCAGGCTGCCCCAGAAAGCCAGGGCCAATGAATGCTTTGGGTAGGCAAGTGTCCTTGTTCTCCCTGCACTGGGGGACAGGAGGTCTCCAGAGTGTCCTCTGTCACTCACCAGGCTGAGCGTGGAAGAGACCTCTGGGGAAAGGCTTCCTGGCCCCTCTGCTACTAGATTAACACGTTCCCCGGTATAAATGTTCTTTTAAAATGTCAGCACTGAATGCGGCACGCACACGCCTCATATCTTAGCACGCAGAGGCCGAGGCGGGAGGATTCCAAGTCGGGGGCCAGTCTGGGCTGCAGTGAGTTCTGGGCCAGTGCGAGCCATGTGTGAGAGAGCCTGTCTAAATAAACACCCTGTGTGAGAGAGCCTGTCTAAATAAACACCCTCAAAAGCTGGGGTTCAAGAAACAACTCAATCAGTCAAGCACAAGCCGGGCATGGTGGTGAGTGCTTGCAGCCTCAGTGCTGGGGACACACAGGCAAGGGGCTCCCTGGGGCTCCCTGGGGCTCCCTGGCCAGCCAGAAACCTGCTTGGTGAGCTCTAGGCCAGAGAGACCCTGCCTCAAAAACTAAGGTGGTGCTCCTGAGGAACAAAACACAGGGCTGACTTCTGGCTTCCACATGCATATGCAAGCACACTCATGCGTGCGTGTGTGTGTGTGTGTGTATACACACACACACACACACACACACACACACACATACGCATGCACGCACACATGCATGCACACACAAGTAAATGAAAATAAAGTCACAACCCCCTACAAAATATCAGGTGTATCTGGCCATGTAGCCTCTGATGGTCAGTGTACACATTCAACAAAGGCCTTTTCAGCCACTGTGTGCACACATTGTCCTAAGGCCCCCCCGAGGACTCAACTGTGAGCCCCTGTGTATAGCCCTGGCTTCACTGGGCTCTGTTGTCCTGAGGGGGGAGATGGGAGATAATTATGATCCTACAGTCTAGTCACTGTGAGGCAAAATAAAGGCAGGGATGTCAAGTTCAGTTAAGGGGAAGGGACTTTTGATCAGAGGCTTTGCTCTGTGGGGGCGGGCTGAAGTGCAGGGGTGGAGGCTTGCCCAGCATGCCTTGAGGTCATCCCTTGAAACCACAGACTTAGAGCAGGTGAGGACGGGAGCCCTGGGGACATGAGATGAGATTGCCCCAGCCGAGGGAAGAGCAGAGCAAGGGTCCTGTGGCAGCCTGTGTCCTGGGAGTGTGAGGAAGGAGGCTGTGGGGATTGAGGGGAGCAGGGTGGTGCAGCATGAGTCTTAAAAAGTTCTTATTTAATAAGATCAACCCTGAGGCCAGGTATTGGGGTGAACACTGGAAAGTCAGAGAGACAGAACAAGCCACAGCTAACCTCACCTGGTCAACTTCTCAGCTGATCCTGTTTCCTCAGACTGGAAGCTTCTGCGTCCTCATCCCAATGGCTCTCAGCAGAACTGTGCTGCTCAAAACCCGAAGCTTAACCAGCTCAAAGCTTCTAGTTTCTGTTTTTCACGCCTTATATATCTTTCTGCTTTCTACCACCACTCCCTGGGATTAAAGGTTTGCATTCTGGGATTAAAGGCGTGAGTCACCATGCTTGGCTGTATCCTTGAACACATGGATTTCTGCCTCTGGAATGCTAGGATTAAAGGCGTGTGCTACCACTGCCTATCCTCTATGTTTAATATTGTGGCTGTTCTGTCTCTGACCCCAGATAAGTTTATTAGGATACACAATATTTTGGGGAATACAATACCACCACAAGGTGGTGGAGCTGAGGCCGGACAGAGGACCAGGTGGGATTAGTCAGAGAGTTAGGGGCTGCAAAGGGACCTGTCTCCATCAGACTCTTCTGTGAGCACCTGATTGGGGAAGATTCTGAGACAGGAAAGGACGTTTTCGATCATTCACTCCTGAGACCTGTGTCTCTGCAAATGTCTGTATGGTTGAAGCGCATGCTTGGCATGTAATAACTGTTCCCTGAGCAAAGGGGGGGGTGCCATGTAATAACTGTTCCCTGAGCAAAGGGGGGGTGCCATGTAATAACTGTTCCCTGAGCAAAGGGGGGGGTGGGGGGGGGGGGTGCATGTAAATGTCCTGAGCAAAGGGGTGATGTTTGGGGGGGGGTGCATGTAATCTGTTCCTGAGAAAGGGGGTGCCATGTAATAACTGTTCCTGGCAAAGGGGTGATGTTTGTTCCTGGGGGGATGAAATGTGGTGCATGTAATAACTGTTCCCTGAGCAAAGGGGGGTGTGCTGTCATAATAACTGTTCCCTGGCAAAGGGGTGCATGTGCTAAATGTTGCTGCGACAAAGCAGCAGTGCTGGACGACACCCGCTGTGGCGTTCCAGCAAATGCCTTCCTCATTCTCAACCTACCTTTGGGGCTTGTCAGCTCCCCCCTCCTTTCTTCCCTCCCTCCCCCACCCTCCTTCCTCTTTCTCCTTCTGAAATACTGCTTCACTGAGTTTCCCAGGCTAGCCTTGAACTCCTAGGCTCAAGTGACGTGCCCACAATGTTCTAGGTGTCGAGTTTATAGTCCCACGCTGCTGTGCAAACATGAAAACGTTTGCAGCCTTAAAAACACACCCTGCACAGGCAGGTGAAAACTGGGAAGCCAAGCTGGACATGCTGGTGCATGGTAGCCCCAGCGCTCGCAAGCTGAGGTGGGGAGATGTTGAATTTCAGGCCAGCCTGGGCACCCACTTGTCATTGAGTTCTGCAGCCCTGGGTGGTCACACACACATCGGGAAGCTAATTCACCCTCCTCCACAGTGGGACATGCCTCTGTGTCTCTCTTGTGATTTTCATGAAGGAGAAATGCCAGAGCGTTCTTGGGCACGTGACTCAGTACCTGGTCACACAGGAACTGAGGGACTCGGCCGGCACAGGCTTTCATTTGTGGGAGCTTTTTAAAGGAGAGAACTGGTGGGGACAAGTCATCGGTGCTGGGACAAGGCTCCAGGTCTGTCCTGCCTCCCACTCCAGCTCCTTCCCCCTTTCCCTGAGCAATCCGGTCCCTCTACTTCCTCGGAGAGCTGGGGGCCTGCTGACCATCCTGTCTTTCCTTGCCCTGGTCCCCTCTGCCCTCCTGGGGTAGAAATAGTCCCATAGTCAGCGGGTTTCTTGAGACCCCGTGGAACTCCGTGGAATCTTCCAGGGAGATTCCTCCATGCCTCCGGCTCCCAGTTCTCGTTTGACATGGGTGCCTGCCTCGCTTGCTGCCTCCTCAGACTCACTTCTTGCCGCTGCCTTCCCCAGTGTCTCAATACAGAAGGAGCTGGAGAGACCGCTGGGCAGTGAAGCTCTTCTGAGCAAGTCCGCCGTGCCCCCCCCCCCAGAACTCGGTCCCCAGAACTCACGTGTGTGCACATGTGACCCCAGCACCGGGGAGGCAGAGACAGGCAGGTCCCGGGGCTCACTCGCCAGTCTAGCCTACTTGGCCGAGCTCCATATTTCCTCTCAAAAGTCAAGGTGGGTAGTTTTGAGAAACGACCCCCGAGGCTGATTTCTGGCCACCACACACATGTGCACACGCTTGCACACGGAAGGCGCTCTCTATGAGCACACAGCAGAAGCCGTCCCCCATGGCTCTTGGAGGTCTAGCAATGCCCTAAGCACTTGTAGGTGCTGAGGTCAGCACCAGGAACCCAGGCAAGTGGTGTTATCCGGGCCACCAGGCCAGAATCTGAGGGCAGGGAGCCACGTCTTGGCTGTGCCCCCCTTCAGTGCCTCTCTGTGTTGGCTCATGCCCAGGAACTCCCCCTACACCAGCCTCTGGCTCTCTGGACCAGGACTTGCTTCTGGGGTGCACTTGGATGAGCTGAGCTGGGTGGGGGAGGGGCTTGGCGAGAGGGGTGGTGTTTGCTACCTCTCACTTGGGGTCACCAGGGGTCAGTGAGCAGGGGCTAGGCTTATGAATTTCCGCTCAGGGTCCCAGACAAAGGGGGCTGAGTTGGCAATGTTGTTACCTTGGCAACCCTCTCCGTGCTAGAGAGTGGGGGAGGAGGCACTGGGGGGGGCTGTGGGGAGAGAGGGGGGTTGCTGGAGGGCTGGTCTGTGTGGGTGTCTTACCTTCCTCATTCCTTGTTCTCTCTACCTTCCTGCGTTTTAAGAACATCCAGAGAGCTGGATTTGAGTCTAGACACTTCTAAGTCGCTGTGTGACCTTGTGCTGGTGACTTGGCCTCTCTGAAGTTCAGGTTTTTCTCCTGTGAACTGGGAACAATCTGGATCATCTGTAGGGTGATTCAGGGAAGATGGGCACTATCTGGAATGTGACAGCCAGGGCTGAGCCCTGTTAAGCATCCCCCCTCCCCACAGCTGTTTCTCATTTGATCGTTTCTTATTGTTTGGGATTAGTTAGCCATTAGTTAGCCACGGAGTCACTGCCTGGAGGGACTTAGGATTACTACTGCTGTGATGAAACCAGGGGAGGAAAGGGTTAATTCAGTTTCCACTTCCACAGCACTGTTCATCACTGAAGGAAGTCAGGGCAGGAACTCAAACAGGGCAGGAGCCTGGAGGCAGAAACTGATGCAGAGGCCATGGAGGGTGCTGCTTACTGGCTTGTTCCCCGTGGCTTGCTCAGCCTGTTTTCTTATAGAACCCAGGACCTCCAGCCCAGGGATGGCACCACCCACAATGGCCTGGGTCCTCCCCCATCAATCACTGATTAAGCAAATGCCCCACAGGCTTGCCTACAGCCTGATCTTATGGAGGCATTTTCTCAGTTGAGGTTCCCTCCTCTCTGATGACTCTAGCTTGGGTCAAGTTGACATAAAACCAGCCGGGACTTCCCAGTCAGCTTCCAGAGCCACAAAGTTGGGGACATTTCTAAGGACCCAGGTGGCTGTTCTGGGAGTGTGGGTGCTGATGTGTCTTGGTTATTGGATTCAGATGTGAGTCACGTTAGAGCAGGCGAGGAGACCGAGGGTGGCTTCTGTCCTGCCTCCCTGTTCCACCCTGCCTGTGACCCTCCTGGCTGCCAGGGCTGCTCTGATGCCCGGAGGTGATTTTGGGGCAGGGGTGAGAGCCTGGAGGGCTGATTTGTACCAGGAATAAGTCAGAAGACAGAACCTGGTGGTTGTCCGAGGCTGACTCCCAGACGGTGCGGTCACTCAGGGGATCAGGCTTCCCGTGTGTCTCAGAAGCAGATTGGTGACAGGCTGGGACCAAAGTCACCCTGGTATGGGGTTCACACCCTGTTGGAAGCCAATGCAGTTGGTTAGTTTCCATAAGGAGGGGAAGCTGGCCCTGGATTTGGGGACACATTTATACTAAAAAAGGTATTCGCTGCCCACCTTTGGCAACCTTACCTGACCTATTGACTTATTATTTTTGAGACAAGATCTTGACAGGTCTGCCTCGGCCTCTTAAGTTCTGGGATTTCACAGCTGTGCCAGCACAGAGCAAAGACTCATATTTTTAAAACCAAGAATCTCCATTGCGTGCCTGCCTGGGTACATGTCTGTGCACCATGTGTGTGCAGAAGCCCATGTTGGTCTGAAGAAGGGTTGGATCCCCTGGCACTGGAGTTACAGGCAGTTGTGAGCCATTATGCGGTTTCTGGGAAGAGGGGTCCTCTGCAGGGGCAGCCATTGGTCCTAAAAACACCTGAGCCTTCTCTCCAGCTCAAACAACTTTTATTTTAATTTTCAATCTTGAGACGTTGGGGATGGGACTCAGCCTGGCGCACGAGGAAGCGCTGGCCTGCTAGTGAGCTGCACGACGCGTCTTTCCTCGTACCCGGGATTTGAACCTCCTCACAGCTGCTTCACCCTTGATCATGGAGGTCACGTGGTCGGTATGTGGATTTCCCTGAAATGCTCTGCCTGGAGCCCCGGCCCTCGGCTCACCCGGCCCGGGCCCCAGGCCTGCAGTTCCGCGGCTGGCCACGCGGTGTCGCCGTCGGCCCGCGGTACCCGGGAGAGGCGGGCTGGCCCATCCATCACCCAGGCGCGGTGCAGACAATGCGGGGAGCGGCCGGCCCGGCCCGCGCCGTCGGTACAAAGGATGCGCTGTTAACACGTGTACGGTAATGGGCTCCCCCACGGCCTCTTCCCGGGCCGCCCGCTCCCTGCCCGACGCATGGCCGGAGACATCCATCTAAATTATGTCACCCGGCTGAGAGAGGCTCCCTGCACAGGCGGCTGGGGCCAGCCTGCCCTGTGTGTGTGTGTGTGTCCCTGGGCCAGCCTGCTCTGTGTGTGTGTGTGTGTGTGTGTGTGTGTGTGTGTGTGTGTGTGTGTGTATGTGTGTGTGTGTCTGGGCCAGCCTGCTCTCGTGTGTGTGTGTGTGTGTGTGTGTGTGTGTGTGTGTGTGTGTGTGTCCTGGGCCAGTCTGCCCTGTGTGTGTGTGTGTGTCTGTCCTGGGCCAGCCTGCTCTCGTGTGTGTGTGTGTGTGTGTGTGTGTGTGTGTGTGTGTGTGTGTGTCTCCTGGTCCAGCCTGCCCTGTGTGTGTGTCCCTGGGCCAGCCTGCTCTCGTGTGTGTGTGTGTGTGTGTGTGTGTGTGTGTGTGTGTCCCTGGGCCAGCCTGCTCTCGTGTGTGTGTGTGTGTGTGTGTGTGTGTGTGTGTGTGTGTGTGTCACCTGGGCCACCCTGGACCCCTGCCCAGCTGGGGGTGGAAACTCACAGGTAAGCACCTACTGTATACTGAGGGAGAAACTGACGCTGGACAGGGTTTATTTAAAGTTACACTGCCCTCAGCTTGCCCGGTCGGCCGGAAACATCAAAACAAAACAAAACGCACCCCCAACTTACTAACATCTGAATGTCACTCCACACCACAAAACGCTCGTGTTTAAAGATTCCCCTCCGGGTCTGGGAGAAGGCACAGGTGGTTAAGCGGGGGCCACACAAGCCAGAGCCTGTGTGCCACGCCCGTCACACACTGGGGTGGAGGGACCAGAGGATCTCAGGGCACCAGGTCCCACCGAGAGACCCCCAGCTTCAGGGAACGAGGTGGGCGTGTGTGAGGCAAGGCTCCACACAGTGTGCATAGGTGTGCACTCCTGTGCACACATCCCACACACCCGTGACCCCCAAGGGAACAATTCCCTGCTGGAGTCAACAGTCGCACACTGGAGGACACACCCCAAGGCTCCTGCTCCTCCCTCACGGTCACCTCTGCCTCCTCTCTCCCTGTAGCCTGTCCAAACTGTCCATCGGCTTCCTGTCTTCTGGACCTGTGTGGTCCTGGCTGTCTCGAATGATACCAGCAGGTAGCGTGGGATTGTTCCGGCCTGGCTTGTTCCACTTGGCATCATGTTGCCACGGTTCATCCACTCTGTAGCACATGCCAAGTGTACAACAACTGTAGTACTTTTTTTGTTGTTGTTGTTTGTTTTTTCAAGACAGGGTTTCTCTGTGTAGCTTTGGTGCCTGTCCTGGATCTCACTCTGTAGACCAGGCTGGTCTCGAACTCACAGAGATCTGCCTGGCTCTGCCTTCTGAGTACATTTACACACATAGAGCATTTCAGTCCTTTTTAATGGCCAAGCAATATTCCAAACTATGGAGGTCTCATGTTTGTATTCTCTGTGGATGCTTTCCTCCTCCTGGCTTCTAAGGACGATATCATTAGAACCCTTTGCGTGGGTGTGTGTTTTCCGCTCTTTTGAAGATGTGCATCTGGCAGGGAAGCTCTGGGTCATGTGATAATGCTGTATTTAATTATTCGAGGTGCTGCCAGCCTGTTTCTCTTGTGGCCGTATCGTTTTCTACTCCCAGTGGCATCAAGGGCTTGCATTCCTTTAATGATCTGACTATTTTATTCTGGCCATCTTATTCTGGTCTTTAGCTGTGAGTTTGATCTGCATTTCTCTAACATCTTTTCCTGTGTTCTTTGGCCATCCGTATGGTACGTCTTCTTCATAGAAACATCGATTCCTATCTTCTGCCTTTTGCAAACAAGCGTCCCTTTGTTGTTGAGGTGTTAGAGCTCTTTATATATGATGGACACAGTTGCTTCTCTGACACAGGGTTTTTTTGCAGCTCCTGGCTGCCTCGTCTCTTGGGTCTGCAGCATCATTTGCTTCATCGAAGTTTCAGGTGTCAGTGCACAGTCTCATGCTTTTACTTTTGTCTTTTGTTTCCCAGGACTGTGGGGCGTTCTCTGAGGACCCCATAGTGTGTGACTCTGAAATTGATGTTTTTTGCTGTCAGTGGGTAAGGGGCATGAGGAAGGGGCTGGTCAGGGTGTGGAGCTCCAGGAAGAACAGTGGTAATCGTGGAAGGAGCAGACGTGGGTTAGCAGTTCTTGTTGGTAACATGGGGAGGCCACTCAGTGCCTGGGCCTCGGGTCTCCATCTGCACAGTGAGGGGAGGCACGCACCCTCGAGGTTCCCGTGATACTGGAGGAGGGTTCGAACATGGTGAAGATGCTCAGGGGTCAGATGAGATGCCACGGCCTTCAGTGAGGTCCCAGGCTTTACACCCTCAGCACCATGGGCTCAAATCTGCCCCTGGGACACCTGGTGTCGTAACACGCAGTCGGAAATCCCTGCCCAGTGGCTCCCTTTGTCCTGTTGAAAGCTATGAGGGCAGAGGGATGGAGGAACAGTGTGCGCCGTGACTCCTGTGGGTCTCCCTGGATTCTAGGGGAGCCCAGAGGGTAGTGAGGCCTCCGTCTCCAGCTCCCAATGAGGCACCTGAGGCTCAGAGAGGCACAGTCACTGTGGCAAGGTCACGCAGCCCACCTTGGAATGAACTGCAGAGGGGAATTCTTGTCTCTGGCTTCGGGGCTTCTCTTCCAGAGTTGGAACTACAGAAGAGCCAGTGTCCACCACTCGCCCATCCTTTTGCCCACCTGCGGGATTATTTTCTACCGTGGAACTTGCTGCTAGAACCTGCTGAACTTAGTGCTTGCTCTTTGGACCTCCGTGTCTTAAGCTGTCGGATGGGGATACGGACTGTCTTACTGCTGACTGACCCTGGGCACACACCAGGTAGTGGAGATGCCCCGAGATTGAGAAACGCTCAGGCAGACACTGAGCCCCCTGGACGGGGCTGCATGCATCAGGTCCTGGGTTCCATCTCCACACTGCAGACACCAGGTGTGGCGCTGCACACCTGTAATCCCAGAACTCGGCAGGAGGATTAGAAGTTCAGGGTCGGCATATACGCAGTGAGTTCAAGGCCAGCCTGGGACACAAGAGACCCTGTTTAAAAAGTCACGCCAAATGGAAGCAATGCCTCTCAACTCCCACAAAACTCACATACAAAAGCTTTGCTGTTAGCCGGGCGGTGGCGGCGCACGCCTTTAATCCCAGCACTCGGGAGGCAGAGGCAGGCGGATCTTTGTGAGTTCGAGGCCTACAGAGTTCTGGTCTACAGAGCGAGTTCCAGGAAATGTGCAAAGCTACACAGAGAAACCCTGTCTCGAAAAACAAAACAAAACAAAAGCTTTGCCATATTCCACCCACTGAGATGGAGGAGGGTCTGGTCAGGCCTTCCCTGCTCACCTCTGGGCCTGGGCCTCAGAGTGGCATTTCCAGGGCTGTGGGAAGAAGCCCATGGTGCCCCCTGCTCCCAATACAGGTGGAGAAAATTGATTCTGGCCCTCGGGGCCGCAGGTGGCAGGACAATTACCCAGTGTGAGCCGGGAGATGGGAAGCCCCGGGGTCACGGCTAGCTGATGTGACTGCGTATCCTTCCTGTTGGCTGTGGGCCAGCTGCGCTGAGCCAGACGGACACGTGGGCCACTTGTAATGCATCGGGGGCCTCATCTGGTTCTCATGGGTGCTGCCTCCCAACCCCCAGCACGCTTCTAGAAATGTGTTTTCCTGGGTTCTGTTCTCTGTCCACAATGTGCATGTGTGTGTGTGTGTGTGTGTGTGTGTGTGTGTGTGTGTGTGTGCACGCGTTTGTGTGCGCTCAAGCTCAGCCCTCTGCAGCCCTTGGTGTCTGGGTAACCATAACTTCTGGGATGGCACACAGGGCCCTGACTAGCCATGAGTCACCATGGCCTTACTGGAGTCCAACAGAGCCTTGAGCTGAGGCTAGCCCTGGCTCCCTAGCTGCCATTTTGTTGAGTTCCATGGGGGTGTGTGGGGCGGGACCTGTCTGAGCCTCTGTCTCCCTGTCTCTGGAACTGAACTTCTGTGAAGAGCACAGCTCAGGGGTTGGCAGTGGCCTTGCTGGTGTAGTGGGAGCCGGTATTGACCGGGCTGGGGTAGGTGTGGTTGAAAGCCTCCCTGTGGGAAGCAGGGGGATCGGGGCCTGGCTCCTCCATCTCCTGGAGTGCGGCCTAGGGAGCCTCTTGCCCCGATTCCCTCATCAGTACGGTGGTGTCAGCCCAGGTAGTAACTTGGTGGGGCTTCAAGGAGGTTGGAGGCCAAAGGTCAAGGCTGGAGAAAGTGAACAGCTGGCCTTGGTGGAGGAAGACAGGAGTGTAGGGGGGGGGAGTGGGTCTGGGTCCCCTCAGTGTGGATGTCACAGACGGTCCTGTCTGTGGTGCTCCGGCCTTGTGCCTCAGTTTCCATACTGGTCAGTGAATGACACCCTGGATGGCTGGGTTAGTGGAGATGGTAAGTGTTCACTCTTGGGGACACGGCAGGAGACAGAAAAGACCACGGTGTGGCCTGGCCTGCTCAAGTTCTTGGGTTAGGGCTGGTAGACGTCATGCCCCAGCCTCAGCCTCCTCCTTCCGGTGGGAGAGAGGACACCATTTACCACGGTGCTCTGGCGCCTTGACCCTGGCATGTGTGTGTTAGTGTCTGCATGGTGCTCTCTGGCCCTGGGAGGTGTGTGGGGACAGCGGTGAACCTGAAACTCAGGCTCTGAATCAGGAAGCAAGGGGCTGTCATCCTGACCCGGCGCTGGACCTTTTTTGTTTGGGGTGCCGGGTTCGAGATCATACCTAAGACCTCGTGGGTATTTAGCAAATGTTCTGCCACTGAGCCAAACCCATGTGAGGTCCAGACGCTTCCCTGGGAGCCTCATGCCTCCCGTGGAGAACCAAGGAGCGAGGTAACCCTGCTGTCCTGCTTAGGTCCCCGGAGCTCAACGCCTACTTGGTGTTCCACAGGCAGCCCAGTGC
Organism: Peromyscus leucopus; assembly: GCF_004664715.2. Taxonomy (NCBI): domain Eukaryota; kingdom Metazoa; phylum Chordata; class Mammalia; order Rodentia; family Cricetidae; genus Peromyscus; species Peromyscus leucopus. The sequence goes on along the minus strand of NC_051082.1, from coordinate 2,544,747 downwards.
TCCCGGGACACAGGCCAGTGCTCCCGGCACGCAGCCAAGTGCTCGCAGCACGAGGCCCCATGCATGGCAGGTGCAGCAGGAGAGTTCACACCTGTCTGGTGATGTGAGGCTGGCGTCAGGTCTGGGCCCCGACAGTGAGTGCTATGAGGACAGTCCTCCCTGGCTCTCCCCTGCCCTCACCTGACCCAGTCAGGTCCAGACTGGCCCCAGGAAGGTGGGGGTTTGGACCCCCTTTGCCCCTGGTGTACCCAGCCGAGAGGCCTTTTGGAATGGAGCAGTGCACCGCCCCATTTTACAGAAGGGCACACCGAGGCCCGGCTGAGGGAGTAGCCGATCCAAGGACACAGAAAACGGTGGCAGGGATCAGCCTGGATATTGGTTCCCACCTCCTGCTTCACTTGTGACGCCCGGTGCGTCCGTTGGCAGCGAGGCCTGGCGCAGCCTCTTTGGTTCACCCCACACTGGGATAGGATGGCAGCCCTGGCGGAGGGGCCGACAACACAGTCCTGCAGGAGCGCAGGTGAGTGAGGCTTCAGAATGAAGGTAGACACTGGAGTGCTGAGCATCCTCCACTTCAGGCTGCTGTGCTGAGGGCAGGGGTGCAGTGTGGCCGGGTGGTGCCCGGCGGTGCTGGTGCCCGGTGGTGCTGGTGCCCGGTGGTGCTGGTGCCCGGTGGTGCTGTGGCCGCGGCAGGTGCCCGGTGGTGCTGGGCCGGGGGCGGTGCCCGGTGGTGCTGGTGCCCGGCGGTGCAGGTGTCCGGTGGTGCTGGTGCCCAGTGGTGCTGGTGCCCGGTGGTGCCATGTGGCCGCGGCAGGTGCCTGGTGGTGCTGGTGCCCGGCGGTGCAGGTGTCCGGTGGTGCTGGTGCCCGGTGGTGCTGGTGCCCGGTGGTGCCATGTGGCCGCGGCAGGTGACCGGTGGTGCTGGTGCCCGGCGGTGCTGGTGCCCGGCGGTGCTGGTGCCCGGCGGTGCAGGTGCCCGGCGGTGCTGGTGCCCGGTGGTGCTGGTGCCCGGCGGTGCTGGTGCCCGGCGGTGCTGTGCGGCGCGGCAGGCCTGCTGGCTGCTCCCATCTCCCAGTGAGGTGCAGCGTAGAACAACCGTGCAAGAATGCAGCGGTCAGAGTCGTGTGAACACAGGTTCTCCGAGGGGGTCAAGGGTTTTTCTGTGTTCAGTGGTGACCGTGGAGAGCAGGGACGAGACCACAGGGGCTCCCGCGGTCCACACCGGAAGGGCGCGGGTCCGTGGAGACTGATGGGCAGCGAGCCGTCTGCGGAGGCCATCGTCAGGCGCAAGTGTGGGCTCCTTCGCACTGGAGAACCCGGCTCTGTTCCTCGTTCCCCGGGCGAGTCAGCCCGAGGACCACTCAGTCCTGCCTTTGGGTGGAGACGGGGGTCTCTGGGACTCTGGTCGTCCCCCCACCACCCACATCAGAACCCCCCCTGAGTCTGGAGCTGGGGTCTGAGGTCGGCCTGTCTGCTGCTGCGTCTTCACGCCATCTTCCTTCATCGTCCAAAGTTCTCTTTTGATGAGGGACCCGGGCTGTAGGGCAAGGCCCGCCCTGTGGCCTCATCTAACCAGCAGAGACCCATCACAGATGAAGAGCCACTCGGGAGCTTGGGGTCAGGCCTTCAGTGTCTTTGTGTGTATATGTGTGTGTGTGTGTGTGTGTGTGCGCGCACGTGTGTGCGTGTGTCCTGTGTGTGCGGTGCAGGGTGCTTGTTTCTTGTTTTCTTTTTTTTGCTTTTTTGCATTCTTTGTTTTTGTGCTGTGTGTGTGTGTGTGTGTGTGGTGTGTGTGTGTGTGTGTGTGTGAACATGTGAGAGTCGGCTGTTTCCTTCTGCTATGTAAGCCTCAGGGATGGAACTCGGGTCTCCAGCTTGGCCGCAAGCTCCTGTATCCAGTGAGCCATCTTGCTGGCCCTTCACCTTAGCGTTTGAGACAGTGAATCTCACTAGTCTGGAGTTCACCTGCTAGGCTAGGGTGTAGCGGAGTCTTAAAAGTTCTTGCCAGTTCCTCAGCTGATCCTGTTTCCTCAGACTGGAAGCCTCTGTGTCCTCATCCGGAATGGGTCTCAGCTGAACTGTGCTGCTCCAAAGCCTAAAAGCTTAACCAGCCAAAAGCTTCTAGTTTCTGGTCCTCACGCCTTATATACCGTTCTGCTTTCTGCCATCACTTCCTGGGATTAAAGGCGTGAGTCATCATGCCTGGCTGTTTCCAATGTGGCCTTGAACTCACAGAGATCACAGGGATTTCTGCCTCTGGAGCAAGGATTAAAGGTGTGAGTGCCACCATTTTCTGGCCTCTATATCTAGTGGCTGTTTTGTTCTCTGATCCCAAATGAGTTTATTAGGGTGCACAATGTTCTGGGGAACACAATACCACCACACTAGGGTGATTGATGGGCCAGTGATTTCCAGGGGACTTCCTCTCTCTGCCTCCTCAGGTCTAGTATTGTGGATGTGCATTGCCAGGCTCAGCTTTCTGTGTGGGTATTGGGGATTCGAACTCAGGTCCTCATACTTGCAGGCAATCAATTTACTGATTGAGCCATGTACCCAGCCCCTGAAGACTTCAGCATTTCTTGTTTTGTTGTTGTTCTTGTTGGGAAGACAGCTTAAGCGGTCAGTCATAATTCTGTAACGACGAACATTGTATAGTGCATTTATTTACTTACTTTTGAGACAGGGTTTCTCCTTATAGCCCTAATTGTTCTAGAACTCTCTGTGTAGACCAGGCTGTGCTCGAACTCACGGAGATCTGCCTGCCTCTGCCTCCAGAGTGCTGGAATTAAAGGTGTGCCCACCATGCCTGACAACGTGGCAGTGTTTTATGAGTATCGGCTGCTTAGTTGGCACTGGACCAGGCCCTGGATTCTGTGAGCAAACTGGCATTTCTGTATGGTGGGTACCTAGAGGGATGGGGGTGAGTGGTCTCGGCAGCCACTGTGGGACGCAGGTAGCGTGGGCAAAGCAGGAACAAGAAGTGTCTATGTCCTGCAGTCAGCTGCAGGCACAGTCCAGGAGGGGGAGGGCAGGGCAGGCAGTGGCACCGTGTGTGTGTGTGTGTGTGTGTGTGTGTGTGTGGTGTGTGCGTGCACATGCAGGTGGCCCACAGCTAAGGAACCGCTGGAGGCAGCCTCTGCCCAGGTTGGTGACCATGTTTCTATTTTTACAGCTGGACTTGTCCCCAGCCCTCCTTCTGCCGAGGAGGAGTTAAGGGCTGATGGGGAAGTGACTTGCTCGGGGTCTCACCGTGAGCAGGACCTCAGGGCAGTTACAGCCGTGGCCCTGTTTACACCACGTCGTCGCCAGCACCCGCCGGCTTCCAACGCACCCACTCTCTGGGTTATTAACCTCATAGTTGACTTTCGGGTGTCCCAGGAGTTTCTAGGAAGGCTCCGCTGGGACTCGGGACAGTTCCTGCAGAGCTCTGGGTCAGCTGCTCACTCTCTCTGCCCGTGTTTGGTTCAGCGCCCACCCTAGGACTTCAGAGTTTAAGGAGAAAATCCCAGCTGGAATCCTCTGGACTCCTGCTGACTCGGCCTCAGGGGATTCTGCTGTGGGAAGGACTGCCAGAATGAACATGTGACATTGGAGCCACCCTGCGGGCTGTGGGGACTAGTGGGGTCTGACTGGGTACGATCAGGGAGGCTTCCTGGAAGAGGTGCTGCTGGATCTGAGGCTTAAGAAAGAGGCTGAGGTCCATCATCTCTGGACAGGCGTGAAGAATGTGCCAGGCAGGATATATTCGAAACTTAGAGAAATGAGGTTTTAATGGAAAGAGATTAAAGCTGCCAGGCCTGGCCGAGATGAACCTACATACATCTTTCTAAATGCTTTAGATCACCTCTGGATTGCTTCCTCTGTGTGTGTGTGTGTGTGTGTGTGTGTGTGTGTGTGTGTGTGTGTGCATATGTGTATGCATGTATGTGTATTTGTGTCTGTGTGTATGCTCATGTGTCTGTGTCCATGTGTTTGTGTGTATGCATGGGTCTATGTGTGTGGTATGTGCTTATGTCTGTGTGTATGTGCATTTGTATGTGCGCATATGTGCGCACACATGCGTGTGTAGAGCAGAGGAGGACACCAGGTGTCTTCTTCAGTCACTCCCAACTTTAGTTTTTGGGTCAGGCTCTCTCACTGAATCCAGTTGCTCACTGATTGCTTGGCCTGGCTGGTGAGTGGGCGCCGCCAGGCTCTCTCCTGTCTCTGTGCCTTCAGACCGAGACATCCAAGCATGTCACTGCTGTGCCTGGGTTGTTATATGTACTCTGGGATCAGAACTCATGCTCATGGCATCGCCCTGGACCTGAGATTAAAAATTTGACATGCCTTAAACACAATGGAAGTCACGGGGACAGGGTATGTTTTAGGGGTTCAGCCTCTTGCACCTTGATCTTTGACCTGCGATGGGCTGTACCCTTGGACATGGACCCCGCCGATGTGGAGAGCGGCTCAGGACAGGAGAGCAGTGTCTTCTAGCGTGATGCTGGTCTGGAGGCAGAGAGAAAGGATGGAGAGAAGGCCCACACCGTCACGGTTCTGCCTGGTGTGACAGTAACCGATTCTCTGTTGTGGTTTGAATGAGAAATGTCCCTCATCGCCTCACATATTTGAACATGGGGACCCCAGCTGGTGGCGCTGTGTGGGAAGGATGTGGACCATTTAGGGGCGGAGCCTGGCTGGAGGAAGTGGGTCCCTGAGGGGTGGGCCTTCAGGCTCTACAGCCTGTCCCCACTTCCTGTTTGCTCTCTGCTTCCTGAGTGTGGGTTCAGTGTGACCACACCGCCTGTGACTCCTGTTCCTGAGCCTCCCCTACCGGGACGGGCTGTGTCCCTCTGGAACCGTGAGCCGGAATAAGACTTTCCCCTTAAATCGCTGTCGTTCAGGTATTCGACACAGCAACGGAAAAGAAGACATACTTCTTGTCCAGGACAGGTTTCTGAGCGAGTCCCCTGGTTGAGGCAGGTGGCCTCCGTCAGGACGGCAGGGATGTTGGGGGAGGGACTGGGGGATCTCACAACCTGGAGGAGGTGTCTTGGGTAGGTGCTGGGGGTCTCTGGCTGCCTGCTGTCCTCTGTCTCACTCAAGCTGCCCCGTGGTGGCTGACTTGACAGCCGGTTGGCGTTCTTGTGATTGCGTTTGATTCTCTGACTAATGACAAGCGATGAACTCGGTCTTCTCAGTGCGGCTTACAGTTGGATAGCCTTGGGCCATCACACGGCCCCGCGTTCAAAAGGCGGCCTTGTAAATTGTCTAATAAAGTGATAAAGAGGGGTTTGCTAAATGACTTGTCTTTTAACCATTGTAATGGGGATTTTTGTAACATTGTTTTATGTGAGAATGCAGAAATTATCACACGTAATTAGAATCATCTCCAGTGTCTGCCAGGCCCCCGACACGTCCCGGAACCCGCGACACACTGAGCAAGTCAGCTCGTAAAAGCTAATCAAATACAGTTTTAAAATGCAGTCGCATTTGGAGTGTCTCTGTGAAGGCGGTTGGGAAGGCCGCCCAAGCCAGCTCCACCTTGGAGGGAGGGGAAGGAAAAAGGGGGAGGGAGAGGGGATAGGAGGGAGGAGAGGGGAGGGGGAAGGGGGGGGGAGGGGAGAGGGAGGGGGGAGGGGAGGGGAGAGGGAGGAGGGGAGGAGAGGGGAGGGGAGGAGGGGAGGGAGAGAGAGGGGAGAGGGGAAGGGGGGGGGGGAGGGGAGAGAAGAAGAGGGGAGGGGATCCAGGCCATGGATGTGTCTTCCTAGCATCATCAGGGACAGAGGGAAGGCTGGTGGCTGCTGGGTGGCCTCAGACCCAGCCGTTCAAGGGCCAGTCTAGAAGCCCAGTGACGTCCCCTCAAGTCCTGCTTGGATCTGACATTTGCACTGTGGGTTTCATCTCATTCAAACCGACCTGGTCTTGTCTGCAGGTCTGAACTGTGCATCTGTCATCTGCAAGAGGCAGAGTGTGTGCACCTGGAGGAGCTTAGCGTGCTGAGGGGGGGGGGGAGGGGAGCTTAGACGATGTGGGGGAGGGGGGGGGGGGAAACTGTCTGACAGCTTTTTCGGGACACAGAAATGCTCTGCTTCCCAAAGGCCAGCCACTCCTAGTGGAAGCGTTTGAGTGCGAGAGGTTATGGTGGAGGGGCGGTCTATATGTATGCTGTGCGCATGCGCGCGCGCGTGTGTGTGTGTGTGTGTGTGTGTTGTGTGTGTGTGTGCACCATATATGTGTGTGTGTGTGGTGTGCATGTGAGTCAGACCACGGTTTTAGGCTCACACGAGGACATCCTGGAGGAAGTGACCTCCCAGCTGACACTTGTGGGGTCAGGAGTTACCCTGGAAAGGGTGGTAGACTTGAAACTTTGGGAGGGAGGGAAGGGTATGTGCAAAGGTCCTGAGGTAAGAGAGCGAGCTACCTGTCTGCCGCCTCTGCGTGAATTCTGGGGATTTGAACCATATACCTGTGTGTCAAAGCTTGAGCCACTGAGCCATCTCCCCAGCCCACAAATCGTTGCTTTGTTTAGTTGGCTCCAGTGAGAATCAGCATCGCCCCACCCTAGTTCCCAGGGAAGGGCTCACATCGCTCCCTGCGAGGTCTGTCTTTTGATTGTCCCGTGCGGCTCTGGTGCAGTGACGTGGATCAGCCTAGGCTCCCGCTGAGATGTGTGGGTGGCATCTGAGATGCATCTGCAGAAGTGGTACTGTGAAGAGGGGCAGTGCCGTGGGGACAGCAGCGGCTCACGAATATCCTGGGCACTTGTACCCGCAGCTGTTGCTGGAGGGCTTCTCTCCAGGTTCCACCAAGCCCCGCAGTCCCACAATCCACGTATAAAATAATCACTCAGACGCTTATATTACTTATAAACTGTATGGCCGTGGCAGGCTTCTTGCTAACTGTTCTTTTATCTTAAATTAACCCATTTCTATAAATCTATACCTTGCCACGTGGCTGGTGGCTTACCGGCGTCTTTACATGCTGCTTGTCCTGGCGGTGGCTGCATTGTCTCTCCCTCCTTCTTCCTGTTTCCCCAATTCTCCTCTCTCCTTGTCCCGCCTATACTTCCTGTCTGGTCACTGGCCATCAGTGTTTTATTTATATAGAGCGATATCCAGAGCACACAGCCTGGCCCAGCTCCTGACTCATCAATATTACAGCTCAGTGGTGGTGAGCTGGCCATCCCCAAGCTCAGTTTATGCTGCTATGAGCTCAAAGAGCTGTAGTGGAGAATTTTCAGAGGGCCACTCCGATTGAGCATGGGAAAGCTACTGTCTTCCAGAGACCACGGGCTGGAGCCTGGGGGTGAGGAGATGAAGACCCAGGTGTCCTTGATGAGCCTGAGTTCCAAGGCACATAGAGAAAATGTGTGTGTGTGTGTGTGCGTGTGCGTGCGTGCGCGTGTGCAGTGTGCGTGTGTGTGTGTGTGTGTGTGTGTGTGTGTGTGTTGGGGGAAGGAGCCAGCAGCCATGTGGAGCCCTTGCTGTTTCTTACTGAGGCGCTCAAGGCTCACAGTGTGCGGCTGCCTCCTGGACTGTGCAGAGCCAAGCTCACCCGGGATGATGATGCACTTTTCCGGAAGATTGGGGAAACTTCCAGACCCTCCAAGTCATGACCTTCCTTCATCATGGTGAGGTGAGCCTCCAGGCTAAAGACGGACTTTCACTTGTTATCTGTGTGACACGAGGTGACTTGCTTAACCTCTCTGAGCCCCAGTGCCTTCCCACGGCACATAGAGGAGCTTTGTTGGCAAGGGCAGCGGAGCCACAGCACAGTTCTGATGCCTGAGTCCAGGTCCGTGTGTTGTCACACTGTTTCAGGGCTCTGTGCACATCTGATGACCGGCGAGCAGGAGGGGAAGATGAGCAAAATCTGTCTTTGTTTTTCAGCCTCTGTCTCAGGAGACGTCTGACTTTCAAAGTATCTCTTGAGCTTTGAGCTCTCAACTGTGCACTCCTGCAAAATCAAGAGTAAGTTACATACTTTGTTCCTCTAGGAAGGAAGAGCCAGGGCACAGTGACATCAGATAAAAGCAAAACCAAGGTCCAACAGGATAAAGGTCTCTGTCAGGCATCTGGGACTCACGATCTTCTGGGCTCCAAAAGATCCACTTCTCCAGCCTGCCATGCATGGCACCAGCAGGTAGGGTCAGACCAGCTCCACCCCACCCCTGCTGCCATCCTTCGTGGTCGTCCCATGTCACTGGCATCTCCAAAATGCTGTGGTCTCCACTGCAACTGGGCTGTGACTCCAATAGCCTCTCCTGAGCTCCCTTTGGGGAATCTGACCCTGCCACATAGTGCCAAGCCTCGATTTTTCTCCATGACTCCTTCGATCCTGCAACTGAGGATTGAAGTAGAGAAGGATTAAAATCTTCTATAGCAGCTGAGATTACGCTGTCACCAATGGCCTCTCCTGGGTTCTCATGGTGCCAAAGCTCAGAGGCTTTTCATGACCCCTTCATGCCTTCAAAACCAGCTTGCACATTGTCAAGTCAGGCTGCCGGACTTGGTCCTGTTGGGCCACAGCTTCTGTGTGCTGACCCTGGGGAAACCCTTCCCAGAAGACTTCACCTCAGGGATGCTGGTCTCTTCTTAATCATAGCTGATTCCTTGGCCCTATCTGAGCAGCATCCATTGTCCCAGCAAAGAAAATATTTCACTTTAGTGGTTCCGGTCTCTTGTTAATCACAGCAAATTCTTTAGCTCCAGCTACATGACACTGCAGATTCTTAATTCATCATGATCACACGATGGCCCTGGTAGACTCTTTACTTCACCCTGAAACTCTGCAAGCCAGGCCTCCATCGTCTACACTGCTCTCAGCATGGTCCTCCAAGTTCCCACAGCAGCCCATTAAGCTCTATAGCCAATGTCCTTCCAACAATCTTCCCAAAAACACATGGACAGGTCTGTCACCGCATACCCCATGACCTGGTACCAGTGTCTGGGTTAGTTATTCTTCTGTTTCTGGGACAAACAGGATGACCAAAAGGAAGTTGAGGAGGACAGGGTTTATTTCACCTTACAACTCTCAGGCCACACCCCATGAGTGAGGGAAGTCAGGGAAGGAACTCAAGGCAGGAACTGAAGCAGAGGCCGTGGAGGGACGCTGCTCACTGCCTTGCTCCTCACGGCTTGCTCAGCCTGCTTGTGGTGGTTTGCGGTGGTAAGGATGTATTGATCCACAGGCTCATGCATTTGAAGGCGTGGTCCCCGGCTGGTGGAACTGTTCGGGAAGGATTAGGAGGTGTGGCCTTGCTGGAAGTGGGTTTTGAGGTTTCAAAAACCCGTGACACTCCCAGTGAGCTTTCTCTGTGTCTTACTGTTGTTTCGAGATGTGACCTCTCAGCTCCTGCTCCGGCACCATGGCTGCCCGTCTGCTTCTGTGCCCCCTGCTGTGATGGTCATGGGCTCCAACCCTCTGAAACTGTAAGCCCCCAACAAACGCTTTCTTCTGTCAGTTGTCTTGGTCATGGTCTTGTCACAGTAATGGAAAAGTAACAGACTGTGGGCCCTGTGGTACTGTGCAGTGAGCACTGTGGGCGCCTGTGGTACTGTGCAGTGAGCACTGTGGGCCACTGTGTGCAGTGAGCACTGTGATGTGAGCACTGTGAGCCCTGTGGTACTGTGCAGTGAGCACTGTGGACCTGTGGGTACTGTGCAGTGAGCACTGTGGGCCCTGTGGTACTGTGCAGTGAGCACTGTGGGCCCTGTGGGTACTGTGCAGTGAGCACTGTGGGCTGGAGCAAGCCCTGCACACTGAGTCAGCACTCGGGCTGGATCCACAGTCTGTGGCTTTATTTATTCTTACGATTCTGTGGCGTGGGTCTTTGTGTCTCTGGCACTCCAGCCTCAGCCTCCGTGCACCTTTGACTCCGTGTCTCTCCTGTGGCCTCCCGATGCTGGGACACGGACCAGTTCTCACTGCACAGTACCACAGGGCCCACAGTGCTCACTGCACAGTATCACAGGGCCCACAGTGCTCACTGCACAGTACCACTTGGTCCACAGTGCTCACTGCACAGTACCCACAGGGCCCACAGTGCTCACTGCACAGTACCCACAGGGCCCACAGTGCTCACTGCACAGTACCCAGTTCTTCCTGGAGCAAAGCTCTGCCCTTCTGAGACTCGGGTCAATTCTAGGAAGCATCTCTGGAGGATGACGGGGAAGGGAGACAGGCTTCTCTTTGGCTGTCCAAGGGCAACCTATAATGGCCACGTCTGCCGTCAGAGGTGAGGGGAAGATGTGGGACAAGAGACGGAGGTCAGGTGACCGAGAGAGGCGTATGGGGGATGGGAAGGGGACAGGGTGGATTGTGGGACTCCTTCCCTTTGGGAAGAGGCAGGTTTTGTTTTTCTGGGACAAACTATTACGGCGAGAAGTTTCCACCTAAGCTCTCATAAATTTCCTAGGACTGTTGACTGACTGAATGACCAAGTAAAATGCGTAGATCCCTATTGTGTCGGGTAGTTTTATGTCAACTTGACACAAACTGAAGTCTTCTCGAGAGGAGGGAACCTCAGTTGAGGAAATGCCTCCATAAGAGGGGGCTGTAGGCAAGCCTGTGGGGCATTTTTAAAATCAGTGATTGATGATGGGACAGAGCCCAGTCCATGGTGGGCGGTGCCATCCCTGGGCTGGAGGTCCTGGGTTCTATAAAAAAGCAGGCTGAGCAAGCCATGAGGAGCAAGCCAGTAAGCAGCACCCTCCATGGCCTCTGCATCAGCTCCTGACTCCAGGTTCCTGTCCTGTTTGAGTTCCTGTCCTGGCTTCCTCCAGTGATGAACTATGATGTGGAAGTGTAAGCCAAATAAACCCTTTCCTCCCCAACTTGCTTTTGGTCATGGTGTTTCATCACAGCAATCGAAACCCTGACTAGGACAGAAGTTGGTACCAGGATAGTGGGGTGTTGCTGTGACAGACCTGACCATATGTTTTTGGGAGGGTTGCGGAAGGACTTTGGCCTAGAAAAACCACTGAGTGTTCAAACCTTGGTGAGCTGTTCTGTGGGAGCTTGGAAGATAAGAATATTAAGAGACATGCAAAGGATGGAGGCCTGGGCTGAGAAGTAGTTCCAGAGGGAAGTTTGAGCGTCACTTAAAGATTCTACCAGGGCTGTTGGATATTTTGAATTAATTTTGATTCCATGGTTCTGGTCTGAACAAGGGACCAGTATCATTGTGGTGAAGATTTTGCTTTGCTGACACAATGGATGTTGGCCAGCTGGAGCTGAGAAGTTATTGGCGGTGAGAAGAGACCCGCGGCACTGAGGTGAAATTGTCTGGGAAGGGTTTCCTCAGGATCAGCACACAAAAGCTGTGTTCCAGAAGCTGCCAAGGTTGTACTTTGTGCTGGCAGCTGAACTTGGTAGTGTAAAGGTCACCCAGGTGGTGCTGGTTTTGAGGCGTGAAGGGGTCGTGTACAGCAGCTGAGACTTGGCACTGTGGAAGGCCAGGAGAGGCTATTGGTGAAGGTATAACTGGAGTAGCAGTTGAAGCCCCAGGGTTAAAGGGATCATGAAGAGAAGCTGAGACTTGGCACCATGAAGAGAGCCCAGGAGAGGTTATTGGTGAAAGTGCAGCCCAGTTGCAGAAAAGATGCCAGCATTTTTGGAGATGCTAATTCCATGGGACGACCACCAAGAACAGCAGCAGCCATGGAATGGAGCCCGCCAGAGCCTAGAAGACAAGCTGTGTGTGCTGCAGAGGGCGGAGCTGGAGAAGTGACCCAGGTCCTTGGGAGGGGCCCAGAAGATGGTGAGTGAATCCCAGACATTGGACATTGAATTATTTACATAGTTGGAGTTTGGTTTTGCTTTATTCAGATTGTGACTGTGCCCTGGTTCTTCCCTCTTGAAGTTAGAAAGTGTTTAATTTATTTTTGATTTTAAAGGAGCCCACAGTTAAGAAACTCTGAATTTTTAAAGAGATTTTTGGATTTTTTTAAAGAGAGTGAATTTTTAAAGTGTTTGAATTTGTAAAGGCTGTGGGGCTTTAAAGTTTATAAAATGTTGTATGTTGTGCTGTCGATAGTAATGCGTAATCTTGGGATGAATAAGAAAGGAAAAGTTGTGGTTAACAGTGATGTGTGTCCAGTTCACAAGGGCTCGACTGTACGGAATAGTTTTATGTCAACTTGACACAAGTTAAAGTCATCTGAGAGGAGGGAGTCTCAATTAAGAAAATGCTTCCCTAAGGCAGGTCTGTAGGCAAGTCTATAGGGCATTTTCTCAATTTGTGATTGATGGGTGGGGCCATCCCCAGGCTGGTGGTCTTGGGTTCTATAAGAAGGTGGGCCGAGCAAGCCATGGGGAGCAAGCCAGAAAGCAGCTCCCCTCCATGGCCTCTGCATCAGCTCCTGCTTCCAGGTTCCTGCCCTGCTTGATTTCCTGTTCTGATTTCCTTCTATGAGGAACAGTGGTGTGGAAGTGTAAGCCGAATAAACCCTTTCCTCCCCAACTTGCTTTTGGTCATGGTGTTTCATCACAGCTATAGAAACTTCAAGACACCCATTAAGCTCCCAAGTAAGAAAGGGAATTTTCATTAGGACCGGGGGTCTGCACAGTGGGAAAATGTCTCCTCTGCTGGGGCAGGGGCTTTGCATAACCCAGGAAGTGCAGAACCAGTCACATGACTGCTCTTGGCCCAGGAAGGGAGATGGTTGAACAGCATTTGGTCACACGGGACCCACAGCCTACGGGGGCCACTTGTACGTTAGTCAGCCCCATAAGTGAAGACTGTGTTAGCTCATTTAACCCTTCCAGAAATTCCTGTTTGGAGGAAGCTCGGGCTGGAGAGACTGGCTCACCCACAGCAGCGTTTGTAATGGTGCATCTGGAATTTGACACAAGCTCACAGGTCTCCAGAATTCATGTCCCTCACTTCTCAGAGGATGACCCTCTCTGTCCCCAGGTACATCTGTCCCTCCACTGTCAAGCTCCCGCATGCTCATCCTACCTTCCTGCCCATGCTGACCTGGATCCTGATAGGAACACGAGGCGTCCACAGCGTCCCCCACTGTGGCTATGACCCCTGTGAAAGGCTATGGGTGTTTCTCAATGTTATTTCTCATCTAGGTAAGAAACATGGGGGGGGGGACGGACATGTTTCCATCTCTGGTTCTCCCCAATTTCCAATCTGTTCCTCATTAGACCTTCCAGAGGCTCCGCCCTGCTCTTTGGGAACTGTGGGGTGGCTCTCTGTGACTTCCCCTCTCCTGCTGCGTTGGCTCTACGTGGTGGTCAGTCACTTCAGGGCACTGGGTCGGTCTCTGTGCCTTTGGGTCCTCTCTCATCTGTGCCACATCTAAGTACCTGTCCCTTCGCATAAGAAGAGCCACCGGGCTGCTGGACTGGAGTTCTGTCTGCTCACGGCACGAGAGGCAGCCGTCAGGACACAAGAGGAAGAACACTGAGTTCATTCAAAGGACGGTGCCGGAGAAGATGGTTGAGGGAGGGCCCCCAAAAAACATTTTTTGGGGCTCAGGTACTTGAAAGGGGTCCTGTGGGAGGGCTGAGGGCCAATGGGAGACTCCACCGGGTGGGGCCATGGCACAGGCTTTGTGCCTTTTCTTCGGCCAGGATTGCCACAATTGGTTTTGACCGTCACTCCTGTGATTTCTACACACGTTGCACATCGCCGTCTTAGAATTTCTTTGGACAAACACTCTGCTTTGCCTTGGCGAGTTAAACACCTTCCACTTTCTGATGTCATCTGAAGGTCACCAGACATACCTGGTTCTGTAAATCCAAAGATGAATTTTGTGTGTGTGTGTGTGTGTGTGTGTGTGTGTTTATGCATTTAGGTGCCATTTCTCCTTATAATTTAGAATCTTGGGCCCGGGATGGAGGGGTGGAGGAACATCTCTGCAAAGAATTGCTCCAGAGGACAGCCAGTGTTACAGCAGCTACCCTAGGATGGATTTTAAAAAAATTATTTATTTATTTTACATCCTGGCTACAGTTTCCCCTTCCTCCTCTTCTCCCAGTTGCTCCCCCCAACCTCCCTCTACACCCCACCCCACCCTCTCCTCCTGCATTTCTATTCAGAAAAGGGCAGACCTCCCATGGATATCCACAAAACGCGCATATCAAGTTGCCATAAGACTAAGCGCCTCCCTCGTGTTAAGGCTGGGCAAGGCGACTCAGTAGGAGGAATGGGGTCCCAGAAGTTAGGAGTCCCACAAGAGGACCAAGCTACACAACTGTAAATAACATATGCAGAGGGCCTAGGTCAGTGCCATGCAGGCTCTGTGGATGTCAGTTCAGTCTCTGAGAGCCCCTAGGAGCCCAGGTGAGTGGGTCCTGTGGGTTTTCTTGTGGTGTCCTTGACCCCTCTGGTTTTGACAGCCCTTCCTCCTGCAGGGTTCCCCACGCTCTGCCTAATGTTGGGCTGTGGGTCTCTGCATCTGTTTGCATCAGTTGCTGGATGGTGCCTCTCTGATGACACTTGGGCGAGGCACCCATCTGGTCACGGGAGATGGCCAGTTCAGGCTACGTATCCACTACTGCTAGGAGTCTTAGCTGGGGTCATCCTTGTAGAATCCTGGGAGATTCCCTTGTGCCAGGTTTCTACTTGACTCGAAATGCTCCCCCTTTCCACAGTCTTTCAGTCTCTCCCCCAAACATCCCCAACTTGTTCATTCATGTTCCCATCCCCACCCGCCCTCAGTCCACTCAAGAAATCTATTTCCCCTTCCCTGGGAGGTCTGGGTGTCCCCCATAAACCCTCCTTGTTACCTAGTCTCTCTGGGACTGTAGCACATAGCATAGTTATCCATTACTTTACAGCTAACATCCACTTAGGAGTGAGTACATACCATGTTTGTCTTTTTCAATCTGGGTTACCTCAGGATGCTTCCTTTCTTGTACCAGCCGGGATGGATCTTGAGGGAGAGTTCAGAGGGTAAAGGGCAGAGTATGTGATGAGCGCAGGGTCAGGAAGCCAGGAGGGGAGCGACAGTGAGCCACCACAGAGCTAGAGAACCGGCCAGCCCGCCTCTCCCGACCTCACGTCTTTACAGAGCGGAGCTGCTCCAGACAGACACTGAAAACTCCGCAGACTGCAGTGGAATCAGGAGACTCGCACCAACGCCGTGTTTTGCACACGGCAGGGAGACACTCTGAGATATTAACTCAGGTCTCGGTGTTGAAGAGAATCCTGCACATTTATTTGTGCACTGCGACCATCTCCTCCTCCGCTCAGCCGCTGGCCGAGTGGCATTTATTGCCTCCGGGAAAGGATGCCACAGCAAGCAACAGACACGGGATGGCCGAGTCCTTGGTTTTTGAATTTTCAAAGCTGGCCAAGGCCTGGGAGGACGATGGAAGATTTGGGAGGGCCTGTGTGTGTGGGTGAAGCGGCGGCTCCCTGCTAGGGCTAGAAAATGCCCGTACGATAGGACTGACAATAAATCAGAAGGGGTCTTAGGCAAGATGCAAAGGACGGTGTGCATGGTGCACCTGACCGCAGACCTGAGCTGGAGCAGGGTGGCAGGGGATGGAGGGCAAAAGGCATTGCTGAGAGCCAGGTGGCACTCAGTCCTGGCACCCATGGGCCGCTAGCCGTAAGCATGGCTCCCCACCACTCAGAGTCAGGTCCTCCCGTGGCCTTCTGTCACTATGGCCTGGATGACACAGTAGCTACCCAAGGCCTCTGTGTGGGCGCCACAAGGACGCTGCAGCCTCTCCACTTAGGCTTCTGGCTCCCTGGATTTCAGGGAAGCCGTGTGTGGAAGAGGCACGTGGAAAAAGACAGGAGGCCTGTGGCCAGCATGAACCCGACGTGATGTGAGCTAGCTGGGAACCGGAGCCTCCACCCAGGCCTGATCTGATGTCTGATTGTATCCCATGAGCCAGTTTATCCAGGCAGGTTGCCCTTGAATTCCCAATCCGGGGACATGTCATTCTCAGTCCAAGATGTCATGCTGAGGGCAATGTTCGTTGTGTTAAAATTAACTACAGTGCCTTCAAACTGTGCCCCGCCCCCCACCCCCATTAGGTTAAGGGTCTGTCAGTAAATGGGCTCTAGCTGGTAAGGAAAGTCATATGCCTAGACCTCCTGAAGTTTCTAGACTATGTGTAGTATTGAGCCCCCTCCCTGGGGCATCTGTATGTATTTTTAGGGCTATGGGAGTCTGGGGAAGCTAGGATATGATGAGCCACTAGGGTTTTGGAACAAAAATTCTCTGTCCCCGGAATCCTCCAAATTCTCTATTCCAGTGTTTGGGGAAGCTGGCCCATTCCAGCCCTCTGCCTCCCCAGTCCACCCCTCCTGTGAACATGCAGGGCCGTGCTCGCCGCCGCTGCCCAAGCCTTTCAGGTTGTCTCGTTAGAAAACCCCTGTGCTAAAGAGACCATTAAAAAAAGAAGGAAAGATAAATTGCCTGAAGCAGCAAGGCCCAGGAGGCCGGGGGAGAGCGGCGAGTGCAGCGGTGGAAGACGAGGCCGTGATTAGAGGGTAGAGCCGGAGCAGGAGCCGGAGGGGGCAGACACCTTCACCGGGGTTGCCAAAATGTTTGCACGTCCTCTGCCCGTGGTGAGCTGAGGTACTGAAGGATGCCCAGAAGAGTTGCTAAGAGCAGTATCTTCCAGGGACCGTGCAGAGCTGGGGTCCACCATGTTCCAGCTACTGTAAGACCCCAGGCAAGTCTCTGAACCTCGGCTTCTTCATCTAGGAAGAGGTAGTGAGACCAGCTCACGTAGGTCCCCCCAACTCCTTGTCCTTCTTTGCACATTGCCTGTGATGTGTGTGTGGCTCTACCCGCTCCCCCACGAAGGGGAAGCTGTTTCCTTATTCCCTGATTACGGCATGTCTTTGTAATATTCTGCTCAATAAAACGTCTCATAAATTGGGCTGGGGAACTGGCTCGTCAGTAAAGTCCTGCTGTATACACATAGGGCCTGGAGTTTGGTGGCCAGAGCCCATATACATAGTCGGTGGTGTGGGGTTGAAATCCCAGTGCCGAGAGGCGGAGGCAGGAGGATCCCCAGAGCTCCCTGGTCAGTTTGCCTAGCTACTTGGTAAGCTCCAGGCCAGTGAGAAACCGTGTCTCAAAAAACAAGAGAGATGGCCCTGAGGAACATAATGAGGCTATAGTATGACCTCCACATGCATGTCTCTAACCTGCGTCCACATGTACATATACACATGAATGACGCAGTGTTGGCAGTGTTGTCTGTCCTGAGCCTGTGTCCCTTAAGGCTTCATGTACCCCTTTCTCTGTGGTTTCTGCCACCTGACCTCAGATGTATAGTGGGCCGTCCAATATCCATCCAGACAGTCTAGACTCTAGACCCGCAGAGCAGCCAACCGGCCCATGCACTTACAGGTAATAAGTAAACAGATGGGTAAACAGATGCTGTGTAACTAGCAACTACGCCTCTACCATGAAGACCTGCTATGATGACCAAGTCCGACTGTGTGGGGAGATGAGGCTAGAGAGGCCGCCATGGTGGAGCCCTGACTCTGCCTGGCCCTGTGCTGAGATGTGGGAAGAGTCCAGACGTGTGGACCTGGCCTTCAAGGACAGAGCATTCTACTGCTTCACACACGGAGCCTGACGTGGAGGCTGCTGAGCCTGAGACTCATGACCATCCCTCCGGCTTGGGTGTGGGTTTGAACTATGTGTCTAGAGGCTCTGGTGACCCCGTAGTCCAGGGTTAACTAGGAAGCAGCTTCTCTTATGGTGGAGATGTTTTTTAGAGGGACTTAGCCAGGCAGAGCAGGCAAGGTGTCAGCCACGTGGACTATAGTCCTTGGGTGCTCACCCTTGTCTCCCCTGGTCCAGGTAAGAATGCAGACTCTGAGGTCCCAGCTCAGACCCTGTGCTGGGGGACATTGTCACCAGCCCCCAGGGGGTTTCTGTGCCTGGGTTCCCGTTCATGCCCAGAGTTTGTCCACAGTACTCCCTGCTACCCTCCAAAACTAGCTTATGTTGAAGGACTGGTAGGCATTCAAAATACTTCCAACCCAGCACGGGAGGACGCTTCGGTAAAATACAGTAAAAGCAAAAACGACCAGAGGAATTAAATGGGACGTAAAATACTTGCACGATGCAAAGGTCCTTGCTGTGAGGTTGGATTTGCTCTCTACATATGATTGCTATCTGCGAAGGCCCTGGCTCCCTTCCCCTGTAGGCCCCCTCACTGTGGCAAGGGCACAGTTAGCTGCCAGCGGGTATCACGGCCCCACTCTGAACACCACCATGCTGGAGTACACAGTGGTGGTGCGGCGGCGGCGGCGGAGACGGCATGAGCCACGTGAGGCTGCGTTGGACGTCATCGAGTGGGGAAGACCCTGGTCCTCGAATGCACTCAGCAAGCCACGGGCTCCTGATGACCTTCGGATCTGTGAGCCTGAGTGCTGCGACCAGAGGTTTATGCCGCCAACTCTGGCTCGATAATACGCAGACTCTCCTTCCACTTTCTAGATGGGTGATGGAGGCCCAGTGAGGCACCATGACCTGCCCAAGGCCACTGAGCACACTGGTGACATAATGTGAGCCCTTTGTTCGGGCATCACAAGGCAAGAGGAGGGGGATGAGGGCATGCCAGCGAGAGGCACATGGAGGACATTGTCCCCTGTACTCTGCATGAGTGACAGCTGTCAAAAAGCCAGGCACAGGGGAGGGCAGCTTTGTCCAGAGTGCGCTGGCGTCTCCACAGCTGTGTTTCATGGGAAGCTGGGGTCTGCAAAGCTTTCCCGGCTCAGGGCTGGGAGGGTCTCCACAACGCTGTGTGTGTGTGTGTGTGTGTGTGTGTGTGTGTGTGTGTGATGCAGATCCTGCCCTCCTACCTTTCCACGCTGCCAGGGCACAGGGCCAAATCCTACTCACCAGGGTCCTCTCTCTCTTGCTTTCCCGTCCCTAGAGCCGAAGGGGCCGGGCAGAGAGGCCTGGGGTCTGGCAGGCTAGGTGAGGGCTTGTTATCCACAGGCTGATGGCTGCCACTGAAGACTGCCTGAGGACATCCAGGCGGGAGTCGCTTCTGAGGCCCGCTGTGCCCCGAGAGCTGGCTGCCGGTGTCTGTGCCCAGGGCCGGCGTGTCCCCTCACCGACTCATTAATCCTGATTAACAGAAAAAGGCAGCAGGCAGGGCCCTCTTAACGGGCGAGCGTCGGCTGGCATGCTTTCACCACGCACAGTGGTGCCCAGGAGACCCGGTGTGCCGCTGAATTATTCAAACCGGCCGTGGCAGGGAAACCCGAGGACACGGTGAGGTGGTGCCCGCCCCCTTCCTGCCCCCAGGGCAGCTGGAACCCGCATCTTGGGGCGCAGGCCCAGGGCTCCTTGGCAAGCTGTGCTCCAACCCCTCCTTCTCAGATGGAAGTTGGATTTGTCGTTGATCGTCCTCAAGTGCCTTAGAGGTCGAGTAACGGATCCAAAATGACATTTCCCACCTGCCAGTCCCCGGGGGACACTGACAAGAGTTTTTGGATAAGCATGTGATGAGGCAGGGGACAGGGGAGGCTCAGGAGAGGGATGCTCTGCCAAGGTGTGTGTGTGCCTGTGTGCCTGTGTGTGTGTGTGTGTGTGTGTGCACACACGTGTTTTCCTGTGAGCATGTGTGTATATGTGTGAATGTGTGTGTGCCAGTGAGATTGTGTGTGTGTCTGTGTGCATGTGCATGTGTGTGTGTGTGCATGAGTGTGTCTGCATGAGCATGTGTGCAAGTGTGTTTGCCTGTGAGCATGTGTGTGTGTGTGTGTGCATGTGTATTTTCCCATGAGTGTGTATGTGTGTGTGTGTGTGTGTGTGTGTGTGTGTGTGTGTGTGTGGTGCCAGGGAAGAACCGCCTAGGGACCAGCAGAGAATACTACATCATGGGGTGGGGAGTGGATGGAGAACACAAAAGGTAGACTGAGGCTTGAAGAAGGACAGGGACCTGCCCCAAGCTGTGAAATGCCTGAAAAGCCATTGAGCTGGGCTCACAACCCAGGCTGGTTTCTTCCCAGCACCCCCACCCCTGCCTGGGCATGGACAGTGTGCCAGGCCTTGAGTGAAGGGTTCTGTCCCCTGGCATCTCCGTGATTCCTACAGTTCTCATGAGGAAATAGAGTTCACAGAGACTGAGGCTCTGGGCAGGCTGGAGAGAGGCAGTCTGGGGTACAGATGACGGACAGACAGACACAGACACAGACACAGACACACACACACACACACACACACACACACACACACACACACACACTTCTCAGATAGCTTTCGCCTCTCTTGCACTGTTCAGATACCCTACCCTGCCCAGGGATTGGTGCTGCCCATGGTTGGCTGGTCCCTCCTACATCAATTTTCAGTCAAGACAATCCCTAACAGACACACCACAGGCTAAGGGGATCTAGATAATTCCCCATTAGGAACCTGCCTGGTGATTCTAGACTGTATTCTGTTGATGTTAAGACTAACCAGCTGATGCCGGGCAGTGGTGGCGCACGCCTTTAATCCCAGCACTTGGGAGGCAGAGCCAGGCGGATCTCTGTGAGTTTGAGGCCAGCCTGGGCTACCAAGTGAGTTCCAGGAAAGGCGCAAAGCTACACAGAGAAACCCTGTCTCGAAAAACCAAAAAGGGGGTCGGGGGAAAGACTAACCAGCTGAGTAGTGGAACCTGCCTGATGATTCTAGACTGTGTTCCGTGGATGTTAAGATGATGATGTTAACCGGCTGAGCAGTCGATGATGACCTTGAACTCTTGATCCCGTCTTCACATCTGTAACCGTTTATTCAAGGTCGACCTTGAATATGCAAGCCCGCCAAGCGGTGCCGGTGTGCTGTCCCACCAAATCCTGCAGACACGGGCCTGTCACCGCCTCGCTTTACAGAGAAGAGATGGAAGGTGCTGGAAGGCAGGCAGAGGGCCTCTGAGTCGTAAGCCCAGCACGCCAGTAGGTGCTGTCCTGGGGTACACGTTTGGATCCCCCGCTGTCATGCCCAGCTTCTCCCTCTGTTTCTATCCCTCTGCCTGCAGCGGCCTCTCACTCACTTTATTAAAGGGCCATTAGTGCCTGCTGGGAAGGGCACCTGGCTTGGCTGTGTCTGCAAATGTTTTGGTTTTTATTTCTGGAACAGTCTCTTTAGGATGCTCAGGGCTCTCTTGGTGAAACCCAGACCTTCAGAGGAGAGCCTCTCCAGCCTCTTCCGGGGAAGGAGGAGCTGGCTTGTCATTTCCCAGTTCATGATGCTGATAAAATCCCCCATTGTTCCCAAGTTACTGCTCTTGCATCTTAATGACTTGTGAAGGAGGTAGGGCACAATGCCTCTGGGCAGAACGCGCTGTCTGGCACTTTCTTGGGGTGCCCCCAGCCCTGGTAAGTCTGGTGTGGGGGTTCTTTTCCTGGCTCCTGAAGGACAGGACTGGTTTGACAGCCCAGGGTGACACCAGTGGTCCCCTGCTGGAGAGCTAATCACAAGTGGCCAATTAACCCGTTCCTTGCAATCCATTTCCCATTAGCACTGGTGAAATCAATTAGCAGGCATAATGAACTAGAGTCTGGATAAACAAGAAGAGGTAACGTCTGGTTCTAGAGGAGGCTGTGATGTAGAGATCCTGGGGATCTGCGGACAGCAGGTGCTAGGTAGGGAGGCAGGGTCCCTGTAGCAGGCGCGGTGGCCAGGCGCGGTGGCCAGGCTCAGCTCTGCGGCATGGCACGTTTCTCGGTCACAGGATGGTGAACTCGATTTCCACCTCAGTGTCCTCATCTGCAAAGTGGGGCCGTGACAGCCCATGCTTTGACTAAGGAATGTCCCCTAGGACCCCGCTGAATGCTTAGTCTCTAGCTGGTGGTACTGCTTTCGGGATCTGGTGGACATCCTGGGAGGGAGGGCTGGGCTGGGGGAAGGGAGTCAGTTGGGAATGACTGTTTAGTCTATTCCCAAATCCCTTCTCCTTCTGGCTGCTTTCTGTCCACTGTGAGGTGAGCAGCTTCAGCCCCATGCCCCTGTGGTCACGATGCTCCGTGTCTCCACGAGCTGAGAATCGATGGACCCAGGACACGTCTCTGAAACTGAGCCCCAAACCCCTTCTTCTTCTGAAGCTGTTTGTATCAGTGTTCGGCCTCAGCAATGAGAAAGTGGGACATCACGTGTGACACAGAGTCCTTTGTACTCCCCAGGCAGTGTCCTCGTGGGTTCGCATACCCCAACTCTTCCCCTGCCTTGCACAGGGCAAGCAGGTAAACCGGCTTACCGAGTCTGGGCTTAAGATACGGAAGCCCGTCTTAAGCAGATAGGCTTAATGGGTTTAGGTAGCAGAATGGGGTTTAGCTCAGACCCATGTGAGCTTCCTCAGGAAGCTGGGGTTTTAGTAGATGTCATTCTGCAGACCTTAAATTTCTGACATGCATTGAGATTCCCTCTAAGTGGTGGGGTCAGATTTCCAGCTCAGGGGCATCAGGGCTGACAGACTGGACTCTGGGAGACATGTGTCTACCTTCCCAGGCCGGGCCACTCTCTCCCAGAGCCCCTCCCACCTTGTTCTCAGACTCACCTTTGACCTTTGCATTTGGTTTGGTGGAAATAGATGCCTGTGTTCCCGGGTCCGGGCGTTGCTGTTGCTGCTTGGGCTATGGAGGTCTCAGAAACCTAGACTTCCAGCTGCATCTCTAGAGGGAATCCAGAGGATCTTCAGGGAGAAAGGGGTCAAACGGTGTCCCATGTGCCTATGGAATGTTCCAGAAGAATGTGAGGCAGAGTGAGGGATGAGAGAGGAGTCCAGGTGTGAGGGGCTGGGGGACAGGGTGGAGTGGGCAGAGCTCTGATTTTCCATTTTTGCTTCCATGAATGGTGAACAATGACTGAGAACAGGGGTTCCCAGCCTGTGGGTTGACACCTCTTTGGCAAACGTCTATCTTCAAAAATATTTACACTATGATTCATAACAGCAGCAAAACAACAGATACGAAGTAGCAGAGAAAATAATGTATGGTTGGGGGGTCACCACACAGGAGGAACTGTGTTGAAGGGTCACAGCATTAGGAAGGTTGAGAGCCACTGGTCTAGAAGGAGGTGTGGGGTATCTGTGGGCACAATAGAAACAGAGAGCCTTGATAGCCTCCCAGAGCGCCCGAGTGACATTCACAGTGGCCACTGTCTATTCAGACAAGGGACCTGCTTATTTTTATAACTCCCCGCCCTGTGATTACTCACATTGAGTATGAACCAGACAGCATCCTTTTTGAAGGCTACGTAATTTTCCTCTGTGTGGACAGACCACGGTTGGTTATCATCTCTCTATCCGTTGGCAGAGACTCTTGTTTTTGTTATTTTGGGTTTATGCCTAGGAGAGGAATTTCTGGATCCAGTGAGTCTCAGCTCACTAGCTACAAGGACAAGATGCTCCTCTGGCTGGGGGAGCCGGAGAAGAGCACTGCAGGAAGTCAGGTCAAAGGTGAAGCCGGTTTGGATGGGGTGGTGAAGGCGGGCTGGATCCCTGAAGCATGTAGCTGGCGGAATGGACAGACAGGTGGGTGAGGGGGCCCTGGATGGTCTCTGTGGTCTCAGCACACATGTATCCCCTTATCAGGCTGCCTTTCTGGGAGTTCCTTGAGGGTGGAGCCCATCAGGCCGAGTGTCCATTCCCCAACCTCCCCCTCCCCTGTCACGTGGCCTCCACCTCTGCCATGGTGTGTGGACTGGCAGGTAAGCACCCCACAATGGAGCGGATGGGAGCCGGGTTTTGTACTAGAGCCTTTAGGTCTTTAGGAGGGAAGGGCACTAATGGCTGCCCCGCTCGGGACTTAATTATATACTGCTAATGAGCTGTGGCTCCCCCCTGCCCCCCCCCCCGGCTCATCTTACAAACAACTGCCCTTGGTCTGGGGCTCCCATGAGGGCCCTGTCAGAGATGGTGGGGGTTACCGTCATTGTCAAGGTCATTGTCAAGGATAGAGACTTCCAAGGAATGGCCTCGGTGTCTCTGAAGAGCGGACGAGGTGCTTGAGGCCGGAGAGGGCCGTGAAACAGCGCAAGGACTTCACGAAACGCTATAGGCCGTACGGCGTCGTCGTCGTCGGGTCTGTCGGCCGGCTTGTGGCTCTTGCCAGGATGGAGCCAGAGTTGAAAAGGCGGGAAGCAGGAGGACAGAGAGGCAGGGCAGCAGGTTTGATGGGCAGACGTGCCCTGCATGGGTTGGGATTCTTCTCGCACCTTGCAGTTCTTTGCATGGCCGTGTCCTGCCCTGTCCTGCCGATCTCAGGGGACCCTGACCTGTGTGTGACTCCTCCGGAAACGGTGCCCGCCCCATCTCTGCTGGGTACCACTCTGTTTATCTCCTTTCTTGCTCACTGCAACCACCTTGTTCATTAATTCCTGTGCAGCTTGCCCCCTCTGCATAGGTGTGTGTCCGTCTGTCCGTCCGTCCGTCCGACCCTGTCTCCCGCCTCTGTGCCCCAGTATCTCTGCTTCATGAATATTCATAGGAAGGATGAATGAACTGCCTGGGATTTGAAGGAAGATAGGACCCAGAGTTTTAGGACACACTTAACTTGTGTTTAATGTAGTAAAAATATGTGCAACATAGCTTTTGATGGTTTTAACTGTTTGTGGGCACCCAGTTCAGGGGTGTGGGGCTCAGCCGCCTCCCCCACCCAGCCACTGGACTATCTCTCCAAACAGGAGCTCACTCAGCAACGCCTTCTGCCCCCTTTCCATGGGCCCTGGTCTTCTCCACTCTGCCCGAGCGAGTGTCCTGGCTCCGCACCTGCGTTCTCTGGAAGAAACTGCTCCCCGGGGGGGGGGGGGGGGGACTGGCTGGAACACGGCGGACATTGGATGGCCGAGGCCACATTTCACCCCACAGCTGTGCGTCTCCAGGACCCCCGAGTGATCTACCCGGGACCCATTTCCCCAGCGGTCAGATGAACAGCTGGATGAGATGGACACCCCAGGTTCTCTTGGTACTCCCCAGCTGCAGGTTCAGGAGTACTTGGACCTGCCCCTCCTTGGAGGCGGCCCTGTTCTCTTTGAGGTCAATCCTGGAGGGAGCTGATGGTGACATTTGGGGCCAGGAGGTGCTGAATGGCAGGAGAAAGAGGCCCGAGTCTGTCCTTCATGGGCAGAAAGTAGGGGAGGGTGAAGACACTCGGCCACCAAAGTCCATTCACTGCCAAGGACTACCTCTCTAGCCTTGTTCTGTGTTCTACAGAACCAACAGCCTTAAGGGATGCAAAGCCCGGGAGAGCCATGCGGTGTAAGGATGGTGTCCCCAGGCCCTGTATATGCCTTTCTCCAGTACTACCTCTGCCCTCAGCTGGAGTCATGGCCTCATAGCGACACACGGTAGCACCGCTCCACGGCCCCTGTGGGCTGTTGGGTGGGCTACAGTGGCGCACTGTTTCCTCATGGTAACCAAATGGCTGCTGGGGTCCAGCTCATGCAACAGCATCCATCCGTCCTTCTGTCTGTGGATTCCCTGAGGGCTCTGAGCCGGCACTGCCCTCTGAGGCACCTAGATGAACAAACCCCGGGGCACAGGCACCAAGGTGGTCCCCACAGCTGGCTCTCTGGAGCTCCAGGAGGTGGGACACAGCTAAGGACCTCCAGCATTGCAGACTGCAGTTGATAGAGTAGGTTCCTTGTGCTGACCGCGGGGGAAACAGCTGCCCTCACTGCCAACATTACCAACATCATCACCGTTACCAACATCATCACCACCATCATCACCAACATCATCACCAACATCATCACCGTCATCAACCACCGTCTTCAGCATCCCCAACATCCCCATCATCACCATCAACCACTATCACTGTTGCTTCGTCCTGGGCAGTCACTAGCATGTGTGTACTATTTCCGGCTTACCGGTTGGCACTCAGTGCCCGCCCCCCCATCTCCTTGGCTGCGTCCTCACCCAGCCCCGTTTCCAGCCATCTCTAAAGGGCACTCACTGAGATGAACCCCATGTTTTCTACGTGGGTCACCTTTGCTCCTGGGGCTTCGGCAGGCGTGTCTGCAGGCTTGGGATAGATGGGTCGTCATCGGCCTTGCTCCGGCCCCTCTGGATAGAGGGGAGACTAAGGCTGGGCGGGACCGGAGCTACTCCAGAGTCACCAGAGGCTGGCTGTGAGCAGCTCGGGGGGTCATGGGGTCATGGGGGGGGGGCTACTGTCCTGCTGACAAGGCAGCCAGGGAGGGGCTGTGCGGCTGAGCCCCGGGCTCTGACTTCCACCTGCTCCAGGCAGCCACCGCCTCGCCTCAGGGAAAGCAGCCTCGTTAGCGCAGCTGCCTGCGGCCCTGGGTGCAGCCGGGGGCGGAGAGGCCTTGTTACCTGCTGCTGGCCCTCCCTTCTTCATGGGGATGGCCACACAAGCTCCAGGCTGGACTCGGCCACACGCGCGTCTCAGGGCAGAGTGTGCACATCCAGGTTTCGGCACTCGGGTATGCAGGTGTGTGTGTGTGTGTGTGTGTGTGTGTGTGTGTGTGTGTGTGTGTGTGGACACCTACATGGGCACCCACTTCCACACAGCGTGGTCACACACGTGCACACGTGCTTACTTTCAGACTTGTGCTCATCGCCACACACACGGGCATGGCAGGTGTCATCATGTGCTCAGAACACAGAAGCACACAAGGACACTGATGCAGGCAGACTCGTGCATGCATGTATCCTTGTGGGCCCGGAACAGGCATGTAAACGTGTACCTGAAATACGTGTGTCCTCACATAGGCTCTCTACCCAGAATGCACCCTGGCTGAACACACCTATTTAGGTATCAGCATTCACATGAGTTGTGTGGGCAGGTGTGCACTGATGAGCCTTTACACGTGACACACTCGTGCACACAGTCCACAGGTGCAGGCCGCTCACAGGCGCTCCAGGCACGAACATCTCCGTTACCCTGTGCATGCGAATTTGCACTGGTCTCAGGTGTGTCCCAGCACACCTTCAGGACCTGTCTCCACACCTAGCCTCAGATGTCTGTCATGGCTTCTCTTGGAGCCAGGCTTTCTTCAGGTCCACTTCACAGACGGGGAAACTGAGTCTCAGGTGAGGCTAGGACTTGGCCAGGGTTGCTACGCTCAGCAGTGAGGACGAGATGTCCCAATAGCGTGTCGGCGAAGGCTTCGGGAGAGTCCACAGCAGGCTGGTTCACACCTCGTGTTTCTGCTTCCGGCTGTGTGGTCTTTCTGGGTATCTTGGCTTCTCCAAGCCTCTGTCTTTGCTGTTTAAGGCGGGGGTGGGGTGTGTGTGTGGGGAAGCGTTGCCTCACGGTGTGGTGGGGGTTGGGGTGCACTGTTGGAGTTAGTGGCTGTCCCCCACTTTGTGACTGTCGCCATCATGTTATGAGACCTGGGGTTCACAGAAAGACACAGAAGTAGCTGCTGTTGACGGGCCGAGGAGCCAGGCTCTGAGAAGCCTCAAGAGGAACCAGCGACACAATTCCTTGACCTTGGACTAGAACCTCCGGAACCTGGAGACAACGCTCCCAGACCGCCGCAGAGTCAAGCCCACCGACAGAGCTGGGGCTTGAGATTCCTCCATAGGAGCTGGGACAGTCCCGCTTGGCATCACCCCAGAGTTGCTCGGGCCCCAGAGGTGAGGCAGCTGTGTGTAGAACAGGCTGCTCGGATCCCAGCTGTGCTGCAGGAAGGAGCCTGGCTGCTTTAACGGTGACATAGTACCAGCGTAACAACCCTCGTATTCTTTTAGTGAGGCCTGAAAGGTGCTATTAAATGGAATATTGAGATAAGGAAGTGGGAGTCGAGCAAGGTTAGACACTATTTATTCAGATTTTCATGGGCACTAAAGTATCCCTGCCTGGCTCACTCGCCACCCCTCCCATCTCCTGCGCTCCGTGTGTGTGTGTGTGTGTGTGTGTGTGTGTGTGTGTGTGTGTGTGTGTGTGCACGCAGCTCTGCCTACCTGGGGAACCAGCTGGGAAGGAGGCTTTTGGACAGGGCAAGAAGCTGGAGGTCTCAATCCCATGCTGGCCTGCCATGGACACACGGGAGGAGCTTATGTGCTTGGACACTGGTGGGGGACAGAGGACAGGGTGGGGCATCCAGGACCCCTCCAGAGGCGGAGTGTCCTAGGACAGGCAGGAGGGCTGTTGGGGTGACTTTGCCCCCCAGAGGTCCTGTGGTCTCCTCTAGTTTCCCAGTCGCAGCTCACGTCTTAGCAGTCACTTGTGGCCTCCTCACACCGCAAGACTCCATCTGACCTGGCTTCCTAAGAGAGTCCCTGATTGGATTTGAACCCCCACCCCTGGGGCATGTTTTCTTCCTTCTGCCCCAGAGTCTGGAGAAGGGGGTTAGGGAGGGGCCTCTGCTGCCCCAGGCATCAGCAGAGAGCTAAGAGCTCAGCAAAGGGTGTTAGATACCCGTGTGGATTTTGGAGTGACCCTAGCCTCTGCTCAAGCCTCAGGGTTCGGTTCGTCTCGGAAGGAGGCTGCAAGGAGAGTCCTCTGCACACAGTAGGCACTCCCTAAATGCAACAGCGTTCTCCTTCAACCAGTCTGGTTTAGTGTCTCCAGCTTCTCCCAGCAGCCTCAGAGAGCCAAGTGGCTGCAGGTGGCTGAGGTGGGTAGGGGTGAAGGCAGCTGCTGGGGGAGGTTGGAGACGGGGCTCCGGGGTGGGCAGGGTGCTGGCTGCAAGCTTCAATGTCTGCTGCGGGTGAGTGAGACCCAGGGGGACGAGGGAGGGAGGGAGCCTTCCAGGGAGAAGCCAGCACCTGTGGTCCTGGGGCAGAGGGGCACAGGTGAGCAGGAAGTACAGGTGAAGTCTAAGCCTGGAGCCCTCAACGCGCCCCCTCCCCGGCAGGAGCCTGGGAGAATGAGGGCTTGGAGGCAGGCTTGGATCATTTGGACTTGCAAATGGAGCCATATCTCCCTGGGGACCCTGCTCCCAAAGACCTCTGTCCCTAGAACTGAACAGAGAACATAAGTGGAGCCTGCCCTCTGGCCACAACCGGGCATAGATGGTCTTGCTGTGCCTGGGACAGCAGTTGCTTTCTGATGGGCAGTTTTGTGCGAGGCCTGGGATGGGCGGCATGGTTAGGGAGAGTCAGGAGTCCAGGG
Source organism: Peromyscus leucopus (assembly GCF_004664715.2). Lineage (NCBI taxonomy): Eukaryota > Metazoa > Chordata > Mammalia > Rodentia > Cricetidae > Peromyscus > Peromyscus leucopus. The sequence goes on along the minus strand of NC_051082.1, from coordinate 2,515,754 downwards.
CTGAGCCCCTGGGCAGAGTGCAGCCAGCTTGAGTCTGTTTCTCTCACAGAGCACGGGTTTTGCAGCCACCCCGTGGGGTTCCTGTAACAGCTGCCCTCGCTGGGGTCTTGAAGAGGCCAGAGCCACGGTGGCCTTTGCTGATGGGCTTCACGTCCCTGGTGATCTCCAGGCAAGGCCTGCACTTCTCCAGGCCTCAGTTTTCTTTGTGGCAAAGTGGGAAGGGTTCTCTGTCTCTTGCCTGAGGCTTGTGTGGAAACCTTGCAATAGATGTGTTGGCTTGTAACTGTGGAGGCTGTGCCGGATGGGGTTCCTTCCCCTCTGGTCTTTTTATATGAACCCGACCTGGGCTTGGATTTCCCTTCATCTTCAGAGCTGTGTGTCCTCTGGGGATAATTACGAAGGTGCTGTGCTGGATAATTTTATATCAACCTGAGGCAGACTGGAGTCATCTGAGAGGTGGAAACCCCAACTGAGAAAACGCCTCCTTAATATCAGGCTGTAGGCGAGCCTGTAAGGCATTTTCTTAATTAGTGATTGATGGGGGAGGGTCCAGCCCACTGTGGGTAGAGCCATCCCTGGGCGGATGGGCCTGGTTAGAAAGCAGACTGAGCAAGTCATGGGGAGCAAGCCAGTCAGCAGCACCCCTCCATGGACTCTGCGTCAGCTCCTGCCTCCAGGTTCCTGCCCTGCTTGAGTTCCTGTCCTGACTTCCTTTGATGATGAACTGTGATGTGGAACTGAGTGAAATGAACCCTTTCCTCCCCAGGTTGCTTTGGTCATGGTGTGTCGTCACAGCAGTGGTAACCCTAAGACAGACACTTTCACTGGCACCATCTGTGCGCCAAGTGTAGGGTGTCTAGTCATGCTAGGCTCTCAGGGGGCTCAGAGAGGACCAGCCGGTCTCCCCACAACCTTGTAGGGAGCTCTCAGAGCTACGGTTTGGTCTCTGCAGTTCCAGGGTCTGTGTCCATGGCCGCTCTGGCTTCCTGCCCCCCACAGGCCCAGTCTCCCCATCTGTATAGGGGTGTGTGATAAGATCTGCCAAGCAAAGCTGTTCCTTGAATGCGGCAAACTCATACTGTGTGACATCTGGACCCTGTGTCGTGTTGTGGCTCTGCTGGGCCTGGGGAGGTGACGACCGACTGGCTTCTGTTTCCCTTACCTCCATGGAGCAGCTGTTCACTTCTCCCGGAGGAGGTGTGGGGGTAGCCTGGGCACTCTTCTGCTGGAAATTCCTGTCCTCCATTTCTCCAACGCCTCTGGCTTGTGCTCTGTCCTGTGCATTCAGGCTGTGTTCTGACGTAACATGTTCACCATGGATTGTCCTCAGCCTGGCGCCCCAGGAGCCCAGGATCTCCAGCCTGTCCTCATGCCCATCCTGCCTCCCTCAGGGATTCCTGTGTGACCTCCCGGACCTGAATGGCAGGGCTCACTGGAAGTAAGCCTGATGCCCCTGTCCTGACACCTGCCCTCCATGAGGAGGGCCCCAAATTAGAGGAAGTGGCTCCCCATCAAAAGCAGGCTGGGCCCAGCAGGGGATGTGCAGAGCCTGGGGAGCGCGACTTGACTGATTTCATCTAATTATGGCTGGTTTAATATTTATAGGGTTGGTGCCAGAGGGCTTCCAGCCCTGCAGCTAATGTCGGGTGGCCCAGGTGGGGGAACAGTGGAGAGGGAGGTTGGCCAGGCCCACGTGGGCTGACGCTGCCATTCTCAGGAGCTCGGGAAAGAAGCATCCTTTTGTATAGCGCATGCACTGGGCACCGGGTGCAAACTATGGCACTTGTGTGGGGGATGTGGGGCTGGACCAATCGGAACGTGTCATTCAAACCTCGACTTGCTCCTCGCTGTGAGACCCTGGGCAAGTGAATAGATCTCTCTTTGCCTTAACTGCCTGTGTCTGTAAAACCATAAAGAGGGTGTGTGTCGTTCATGGGACAGATTGACTCTGAAGCCCCCTCAGGCTTATGCTTTGAGGCTTGATTTCCGGCTGGTGGCGCTGGCTTCGGAGGCTGGGGTGCCTTGAGGAGGAGGTGGGGGTGTGTGTGGCTGCTTACCGGAAGTAGGTTGCTGTGGGTGGTTGGTTTCCACTCTCTCTACATTTCCTGGTCTCCCGGCGGCTGTGAAGTGAATGGGTGTGCCACTGTGACGAAGTCCCTACACCTCTCCTTCCTGTAAGATGGAGCCCTCTGGAGTCACCCTTCCGTCATTTCTGACAGGTATTTTGTCACAGAGGTGAGAAAGTAACAGATGAGATCCTCAGCACAGTGCCCAGCTGCAGCCGCTCCGTGGACTGAGTTCGAGTTCAGCGTTGGGAGGCGGGGCTTCCGGTGACTGGTCTGGGGCTCTCATGGATGGGTTGATGCTACCAGCAAGGGACTGGGTTGTTGCCTCAGAGGTGGTTGGCTGTCCGTTCCATCTCCTCTTGCCCCGCCTCTCACCCACCCTTTCTCACGGTCACAGGGTGAGGGCTCTCCCCCGACACCATCGCCTCTATCTTGGATTTCCCAGCTTCTGGACTCAGTCAGCGGTGGTGGCATTCTGTTCTAGCAATAAAAATGGACAAAGACGCCATACCTATGAATGGGAGGATGCACACTCTGTGGGGGTGGACCTGCTTGTCTCAGCTAGCTACAGTAAGCTGTGTAACAAATGGGCCCCAGACTTGGTTGTTTAAATGAGGCTGCATTCCTTCTCCGGGATCCTGTGAGGCTGGTTCCTGCGGACTGTCCCAGCAGGGTGTCTCTGTCCATCTTTGCAGACTCTCCTCTTGGCTTAGGGATGCTCTCTACCAGACAATGACTGGGCTGTGGGAAGTAAACTGAACAGCTATGTAATTCATTCTTCCACCTAACTTTCCTTCAGGGGAGTGGTATTGGGTCCATGTTGCTTAGGAGAGCCGGAGGTAGGCAGTGTTCGCGGAGTTGAAGGCCCATACTCTTTTCAGCCAATAGACCTACATCCTGGGTGTCCCCAGTGATGACCACATAACACTCACTGCACACTGAGAGTTATGTGGATTGTCTTTAATCTAATAGTAACTATTGGATGCAGGCCCCGTGGATTTGGAAGAAGAAGCCAAGGAGCATGTTTCACAGGCATGCAGACATTGGGCTCTCTAAGTCTGTGGCCACGCAGTCTCTTCCCCTGGCTTCAGCATTTGTCTCTCTGTGTTTTTGTTGGTGCCATTCTTGGAACCAAAATAGACACACGCGGAAGTCGTAGATGCCCAGTTATAGGAATTAGCAGCCACTGTGAAACAGAGAGGGCTCTGTGCCCATTTAAAGGATGGGGAACAGCTCAAGACCTAAAAGCTCTCTGGCCAGGCCAGAGCCAGGATTCAGAGTCGCAGGCCCAGCCCTCATGATGCGGGCCAGCTGCCGTGGAGGCGGGTGTTTCTGTCTTACTGGGTGCAGCGCTAGTCATGGGGAGAACTTGGCTGCTCCTCCTGTGCACCCAGCCCCCGGCCATCTTTCTCCTCTGGGCTGCTGGCTCTCCACACCGCCCCACCCTGTGCTTTCTACTTCTGCCGCAAGAGCTGGGCTAGTTCCATCGACAGGGTGAGGTGACTAGGTGAAGTCCTGAGTGTCATACTACATTGTATTACTGACATGAGTCATGGCCATACCTGGTGTCTCAAACCCGTGGGGATGGTAAGGTCTTCCCCAGGACAGGCTCAGACGAATGGCAAGGCTTTCCTCATCTGAGTAGGAATGTTGAGTTTCCGGCTGCCGCTGGCCCCTCTCCATCAGAGTGCCTGGCCCACCAGATCCCAGCTGTTCTGTCTATGTGTCACCTCATTCCCTGTCACCCCAGTCGGGCCAGTCCCTAAACGGTCCAGGTTGTAGCAACAGGGCTCACCTGACAGGCAACCAGAGGGGCACCTCGGGGTGCAAGGCCCAGAGTGTCATCCCCAAGCCCCCCCGCCCGTTTCCTGAGCCTCAGTTTCTTCATATGCAGAATGGGGGACGCATATACTCGGGAGGACTTTGATCATGCTGCGTCTTTACTTAGCGGGTTCGGCGGGCGCGCTCGGCACATGTAAGCTATTGCTGTAGTCAATGAGCCCTGCGATATTTTCTTTTCACTCAGAGGGGGACAGGAGCTGAAAATGATAAACACCGGTGGTTCCATCATTTCACAGCCTGGGAAATTATCTAAATTCCATTCCAGGCTCGAGTGTGCAGACAGGCGGGAGGCTCGACTCTTGATGGGGTGGCAACAACATCCTGCTTGGTATTGCCCCTACCATGCACCCTCCCCCCTTTTGGTTTTTAGACTGAGGATTAGAGTGGCCCCAGGTGCCTTCAGATGGGCTGGGCCACCTTTAGGCTGGGCATCTGGGCTGTGTGGGGCACTGTGGGGTGTCCCTGGGAAGGGCATCCCTCCTCGTGAGAGCCGGCTGCTAGTTCTCAGCAGCATCCCTAGGGGTTTGTGTCAAGGACAAAATTGTGCGTCCCATGGGTGAATATAGTCAGCGCAGCTCCAAACAGAATTTATTTCTTGTTAGAGATACCATTTTTAAAGGATGGCATAGGAAGCTTTAAAAATGAAATTATAGCTGGTAATATAAACCTCATAGGCACTGTATTCAAATTACACTACAGTACTACGCCAAGTTCATAAATAAACATTGCCTATTAACCCTTTACTGCGCCCCATGGGCGGGTGGCTGGGACGCAGCTGTAACGGGGCAGGAGTCTCCTTCCAGGTGTCCCTCGGGCTGTTCCCAACCTTTCCACTCGGGTGTCAATAATGAGAACATTCTCTGCTGGAATGAGGGGTATGACTGTCTGTGGAGTTAGCCGAAACTGGGGTACATGCCTCTGGCTGTGGGTGTACCAGGTCCCTTGCTCCAGGCATGTCCCGCCTCCTGTTATTACGGTGTTAAACATGAATACTACCCAACTCCAGTACCCAGTCTAGGTTATATATGATTGGTATATATTGCCACCTCTCCCCACGCTTCTCCATTGGGGCAATTTCATCTCCTTTGAGATATTCTTGTCACAAGAGGTGATTCAATACTCTGGTAGGGTCAATACTTCGCTCAGCATCCCACAATGCACAGAGCAATCTCTTCCGCAAAGCCTCAGATGGCCCCAGATGTCCACAGTGCCTGTCCTTACCCTCCTGCATGGTGACTGCCATAGTCTCTGTCTTCAGCGCGTGGTCCTTGGGGGCACAGAGGTCTTCAACAGATAACGCTTGTAAGTTCTGATGAAGATGGGGGCCTTTCTCTTGTTCCTCTGTCCCCGTCACCGCCCCCTCACTCTTGTGAGAAGCTGCTTTCTCCGGCAGCCCTGTTTGTGTCCTGGTCATAACCTGACCCCCCCCCCCCCCCCCCCGCCCCTGTGGCCATTCCCAGGATCCTCTTGTTCCTCATCTTGGGGTCAAGGCGCCTTCCCTCTTCCTGCCTCAGGTCAAACGTGGCTGTCCTGCTTGAGCTGGCCTTCCCTGTACCACCTTCTGCCCTCCTTCCCACCCCTTATCAGTGTCCGTCCCTCTACTGAGCTGGAACTGTGTCACAGGGCACAGGAGAGGGTCAGGGCCCAGGACATCATCCCCTCCTTGTCTCAGTAGGTTGTGCTCTATGTCTGGGATCCAGGAGCTCCCTTGCTTTGGGTACCAGAGACAGTGGATTTCCCCTTGGGACTCTGGCAGCCCTGTGGGGTCGGGGGCAGAAGGAAGCAGCTGGCAGGGTCTGTCTCAGTTATCCTGGGGGGCTTTGGTGGGACAGGATCCTGAGCATCCACCTGCAGAATGTCATCAGCATCGTGTTCCCAGCCTGCGCTTATATCACCCGGCCACAGGAACCCCCTGGACACCGAGATTAACAGTGTGGCCAGGCACTCAGCCCCACAGCCCTGGCACCTGAGTTTCACTGTGGTTTTAGAATACTTAGCTTAGGCTATTTGTCTGGGTGGCTCTCTTCCTCAGTTCCCCTGGCACATGGCTAATTTAATAGCATTTAATTTAATTTTAAAATGATTTTTTTTTTCCAGAAAGGCCTGTGGCCACAGAGGCCCTGGCTGTCCCCATCCTCCTGCTCTCTGTGGCTGGAAATCTATCTCGTGGCTCTAACCTGGCTCCTGGCAACACGGGCCCCTTGTAGGCCCCACGGCCTTTCATGATAATGTTGAGTTTGCTGTCTGCCCACTGGGCATAATTACCCTTCTCCTCTCCAGAGCCCCTCTTGGCCCAGCCCGGGATAGAAAGAGCACTGGAAATCCAGAGCAAGTTAGACGCCGAGCCATCGCTGAGCCTGAGACAAAAGACTGCGGAAGCCAGCACGCACGGGTGTGCACAAGGACACACAGAGCGTGCACATAGGCACTCAAGCATGCACACATGCAACCCACGATGCAACTCACAAATCCACACCAGTGCAAATGTGTGTGTGTGCGCACAGCATACAAATGTGCACATGCCTAATCCACATGACACAACTTAAAAATGCACACGTGTATGTACACATTCATACCCACACAATGTTCAGTGCACATGTATATGTACACATCCATACCCACACAATGTTCAGTGCACATGTGCAACACATGCATGAGCAGACACGTGTGTAATGCACAACTGAGTGCATATATCACACCCACCTTCTTCCTCACTCTTTCAGGGCATGTGGTCTAGCCAGCAGTGTACTTTTCCTGGACAATGGAACCAGAGCCTTGTCACATCGATTTGTCTCTCTCTTTTTTTCCCCCCTGTGCTGCTGATTTAAGCTCCAGTTCACAAGTCTTCATGACTTGTATTCATGTTTCAATTAATTAATTAGTTGTACTTTTTGTCTCATACTTGCCACATGGCCCCTGTGCAGACAGACACACAGCAGTGAGTCAGTCACACACCTGACTCTGTCTTCAGGAAGCTGAAATGTGCTGCCGGGAGGAGAGGCAGCCACGCAAGGAGACTTTGGTAGGATAGAGAATGGGAACCCCAGGAGACTTGGGGGGCACACCCAGGAGCGTATGTGAGGATTCTGACTTTAAGCCTGAATTCCGAATGGACTCCGAGAGGCATCCTGGTTCCTCCCAGACTGTCTCAGTTGTCCTCCTGCACAGTCTCGGAACTCCTTTGAAAACCTGCTGGTTCTCCAGGGCACATAGCATGGATCCCTGTCCCAAGACCTCTGTGAATGGCTATGAACAAGTCCTAGTCCATGATGAAGGTTTGCTATGCTCCATTCCAGGTCCGGTCACCTGCCTCCCATGTGTGAGTCTCCCAACTCCTTACCTTCCACAGACGTAGTTTAGATAAGCCCTGTGAACGGGGTGCTCTGAGTGGGGAATGGAAGAGCCACAACATGGAGGGGGCCTGGGTCCTGACAGCTCTAGAGGAAAGCTGCCCTAGAGACTTGTCTAACCAGGAGGTTTATACTGTCCCCATGGTAATGGAGGTTCGTTACGCTCAGGACCTGGGTGCCTGGCGTGATATGTCAGTTGATGTCATCTTCCTGGGTCAGGGTACCCAGTGACTACTTTCATGTAGCCAATACAGTAGTTGTAAGGGACACAATCTGGCTTGTGAGGCTTGAAATGTTTTATTATTTTCTCCTTTCTGTAACTATCCCTCAGAAACAACTGACGATGTCAGGAGATGCCCACACTGGTCTCTACAGACAAGTCAGCCTCTGAGCTTGGGGCACACAAAGAATTTTTGAGTAGACATCAAGACAAACGATGGCTAGTGAAGATGTTTCCTCAGCCTCTGCATGGTAGCTCTGACCCGGGTCAGACACCAATCATGATACCAGAAACAGGAGTAGGGTTTCCCACAGCTGCTCAGCCAGGAAGTGGCTGAGGAGTCCTCCAGAGAAGGTGGACAAACAACATATTACCTTGATAAAACCAGCTAATGTTAACTGAGTGCTCTCCATGGAGCAGGCACCCTTTGTATCTTCAGAGGAACCTCTGAGGAGCATGGTCAGCAGCCCCTTCCACATGTGGGCCTGTCCCACAGAGACAGCCAGCTTGCCTGCTTTTTGTCCCATTAGTGAAAGGTAGGATTTGTGTTCATTAACTTAAAAAAATAATACTATGTATTTACCTTTTTTAGTTAGTATACAAAAATGTGTTTTTATGATCATTCTTCTATGATCACACTCTCTTGTCCCGAGTCCCCCACAGTGGCCCCCTCCTGCCTCACTGGTCTCCCTTCTGTTCTCACATAGCATATATAAATAAGCACATATATCTGGAGTTAGCTTCCACTATGCATCTGAGAGAAGCATACAGCATCTGTCTGAGTCTGGCTTATTTAGCTTAACACGATGGTGTCCAGCTCTATCTTCCTGCAAATGACGTGGCTTCATTCTTCTTTGGGATTGTGCGACTCCCTTCTGCACACACCATGTTTCATTTGTGTGCTTGCTAGACACCGGGGTTCGAGCTGCGTGTGACGTCACCTGTGACGTCAGGCCAGGTGTGGCATCCTCGCTCTGAGCCTTGACTGTGCCCGTCAGCTCTGATGAACGGAGCTGGTGTCTGGATGCTCTTTGCTTCAGCTCTGCTCCTCTCTCCCATCACCCTGTGATCTCAAAGCCCAGGACGGTCGGCCCATGTGTTACTTACGTACCTTGTCCACCGTCTCTTCGTTAACTCAGGGAAGGCTCTTCACACAGGCTGAGGTTCAATAATTCTCCTTAAAGTTACAGAGAAATGTATGCTTAATTATATTTGCATATGAAAATAGGCCCTAATTAGTTTGATTGATTATTATTTTAACCCTAATGGCATTTTGAGTATCTGTCCCAACTAATAGCGACTGTATCAGCCATAAATCACTGGCTTTTTATGGCATGGTCTATTGAGCTGGCTTATGAAATACATTTTATTAATATCCTGCAATGTATTGAAACTGATACAAGTCAAACAACCGCTCATTTATTAAGCTGTTTAAATGTCAGTCTCACACAAGAGTAATAACACAGGAAACATGGACCTTGGAATCCTTCGGCAGACCACAGGCCCTCAAATATTAGTTCTCTTGGAAAATATATTCTGGAGATAAAAGTCCAATTATGTCATTTATTGCATTAAATAAATCTATATTGACTAACATAAATGTTAGGTTAGCAGACGTGTTTTCCTGCAACCTTTTAACTCCCTGGGATTGATTTCTGGGGTGCACCAGGGAAGGGGAGCTTTGGTTCCTTCGCTGGCCTTGAGGGTGAGAGTCCTGGGGAACCCAGAGCTCAGATTTCCTTACAACAAGGGCCCGGCTACTGTGTGTGCCCAAGGTTCCCAGGCTGTGGCTTCTCTTCTGAGGTGTCGATGAGGCTGGAGTTCCAGTCAGGGCCACTTCCTATTCTCTCACGAGGACCAATGACGCATGCTGGGTGCTGCTGCTCTGGGGGGGGGGGCACTGTGGTGACTGGGCAGGTGAGGCCACTGCTTCTGTCGAGCTGGCAGACCAGTGGGAGACAGAGAGGGGGCCGCTGTGAGGGGACGGCATGGGCAGGGAGGAGGAGGTAAGAAGGAGAAAGGCCAGGAAGGGGCCTGGGCATTGCTTCTGAGAGTGGGATGCTGGGATAGATGCAGGAGGGACAGGCCCCGGGGAGGGGCTTCTGGCTTATTCTGTAGGCCTGGCCTCAGGAGAGGCTGCTGGGCCCATCCCCCACTTAGCAAGTGTGCTATGGTGCTGTGGAGCCTGGAATTTCTGACCTGGCGACTGACGGGAATCAGGAAGGAGGCAGCTGTGGTCATTAAGGGTGTGACGTCAGGGAGGAGAAACATGATGCCTCAGGACTTCATGGAGGTCGAGCTGACAGGACAGACTGATAGAGTAGACGCTGGGAGGGCAGGAGATAGGAAGCAAGGACAGTCCCCATGCTGGCTCTGTTGCTGTGTGTCCTTAGGCAGCTCACAAGCCTCTCTGGTTCTCGGCTTCTCCATCTGCTGGTGGATGGAATAATGTTAGAAGAATACAACCAAAAATTTATTTTTTATTTATTTGTTTGTTTATTTCTTGGTTTTTCGAGACAGGGTCTCTCCGTGTAGTCTTGGTGCCTGCCCTAGATCTTGCTCTGTAGACCAGGCTGGCCTCGAACTCACAGAGATCCGCCTGCCTCTGCCTCCTGAGTGCTGGGATTAAAGGGTTGTGTCACTGCCTCCCGGCTTAGTTATTTTTTTTTTAAGTCTTGGCATGCCAATGGACAGCTGTGTTGGAAGATAGTTTTTCCAGTCTCTATACTTAATAGCCAGGGAAACTGAGGCCCAGAGAAGAGATGAGGTTTGTAGAGAGATGGGTGTGTGTGGCCAATCCATGGCAAACGGGAACTCTGGATCCCAGCTCCTTGCCACAGGCTGTCTTTGCCATCAGTGGAGCCCACAGGTGAGTTCCAGGAGGGGGTGGGGGTATGGGGGGAGGGGTGGACCCTGCAACACAGGTGAGCCCAGGAACGGTGGGGTGGGGAGTGTTGGAATTAGAAAGTGGCAGTCAGGCGTGGGCCCAAGCTTGACCACCGTCATCGGGTCGTGCCACGTTGGGCACTTCACATGATTTCTCTGGTCCCCACCTTCCTGGGCTGTGACTGGAGGCCTTCTGCACAGGACGGGGTGGTTATCCTGTGAGCCGCCTCACTGAGCCCTGGTGCCTACCGGCCATAGCAGCTGTGCCAACCCTGCCAGCGTGCAGAGGTGACCCGTGAGGGAGGGTTGATAGAAGAACATGGACTTTGGAGTCACGTGGGTCTGGGCTGAAACTTCACCTCTCTGCTGGGAGAATCCAAGAGGGCTTTCTGCTTCCTGGAATCCGTGGCCACGTCTAGTAGCCTGCCTCATGTACTGGGTGGGATAGAATTCATACCCAGTTGAAAGTTGTGGCACCAGATTCCAGGCAGGTACAAAGTTTCCAGAAGCTACCAGGAGTGTGTGTGTGTGTGTGTGTGTGTGTGTGTGTGTGTGTGTGTGTGTGTTGGATGGTGTCTGCCATGTGGGTGGTCATGGGGTTTTTGTGTGTGGAGGGGGGAGTGTTTCTAAAGGGTCACCTCCCAGGCTTGCTAACTTGCTGTGTGACCTTCTGCCAGACTCTCAGCCTCTCTGAACCCTGCTCCCTTGTGTGTGAATCTAGGAGAGATCTACTTAAGCGCTAAGAGCTTTTCAGAGCCTTAAAAAAAAGATGATTATAAAGGTCTGTGGTTAGTGAGAACCATCTGCCCCAGGCAAAGACCAGACCCTCCCCAACCTTTCAGGCAGAAATAAAACAACAAGCAGCCGGCTTTGCAAATTGCCATCTCGGAGGTCGTAAGCGCTGGTATCTGCTTTTGTATGAGGCTTGATTGAAATTCTTCTGCGATGGCGGCGTCCCCACCATCAATGCCTTAATTAGAAATGAGGACAGTCACATCGGCATAAATTAAATCAGACTAAAGATGATTAACAAAGTAAATGCAAGGAATCATTAAATTAAACCATTGTGCCAAGTCCTCTGCCTATCTATCACAAATTTGGGCTGCTAATGAGGGTCTTAATTAGTAAGTTAGGTCGAAATAATTCATGCCAGTCACTCGGAGGCAGCCCCCTTTCCCTCTCCGGCTTTTTACCGGTCTTTCTGTCTCCAGCTCCGAATGCAAATGTATCAGGCTGTGGGCAGGGACATCGCTGCTGACAAATGACATCATTCTCCCGTGATCAAATCCTCGGAGCACTGGGTGCGTTTGCTGCGATGCCCGGGGTGAAGTCCTCTTGGCCACAAGGGGCAGGATTAGTCTTCAAACAACAGAACTGCAGACGGATGAGACACGGTTCTGGATTCAGCAGCTAGGGAGGCAGAAGGGTGAGTGAGGGCTGGAGACAGGAGATTTGAAGAGTCAGAGAGGGTAGAGCTGAGGACTCTGGTATCCCAGAATTCCCTCTTCTTCCTGTTGTGTTCAGCAGATCTGTACACTCCCTTCTCACTGTGGAAGATGCAGAGAGGCTCAGAGAGGTGAATTGATTTGCCCAAGGTCACACAGCCACAAAGAGGCAGATCTTGACTCAGCCTCTCATCTTGCTTCCGTCAGTGATGGGTGGGCACCAGGTGGGTGGAGCTGGGAGGGAAGTGGGTGGAGCTTGGAGGGAGGTGGGTGGAGCCGGAGGCAGAATGGGTGGAGCTGGTCAGCAGGTGGGTGGAGCCTGGGCGGCAAGTGGGTGGTGGACCTGGTAGGACCTCAGAAGAGAAAGTAGAGCGGAGTAGATCAGCTGGGAGAGACTCTGGCTTGGCCTTATTTCCAGCAGGCTGGGCTGGGGAGACAGAGCTTTTGGGGTCAGTAGACTTGGCATGGATATCAGAATCTGCCAACTCCAAGTCCTGCGACCTCAACCCAGTGATGTCTGCTCACCGAAGCTCAGTTTCCTCATCTGTAGTCTGGTGGCAATGAATGCTGGTGTGAGATTCGTGAGGGTTCAGTGAGGTCACGTGCGAAGTATGTTATGTACCCCGTAGGTGTATAGTGACTGATTCTCCCCTTCCCAGGGGTTGCCTGGGAACTCGGCTTTAGCACTGTAATGAACCCCATGAAATTTAGTGGCTCCTTCATCAGGATACAGCTGGGCTGGGCTCAGCTGTGTGGCTCGTCTCACAGCGTTGACCATCAGGGGCTGGCAAGCAGGAAGGATTGACACTTGGGGTCATCTGGCTGTTGGCTGGGGCACGGGAGTGACGGTGTCCCTGTCACACAGCAGGCTGGCTAGAGTGGGCACTATTGGCTATGGGAGAGATCCACACAACCAGAGGCAGGTTCCAGGGCCCAGTGTGGCTCCAGCTGCTCTTCCTTCCTCAACTGTTCAAGTCTCCATGGCTGCTGTGACCTGGATCATGTCCCCTCCACCTTTCCCAGAGGTGTCCGTGCCCTACACCCAGGAACTTGTGCACACATTTCTTTCTATGGCAAAAGGAACTTTTTCCGTACATAACCGCTCTCAGGATAGAAGCTGATCCTAGATATAGCATCCCCCACAGACGCAGTGGCAGGTGCCTTCCTACGTTGGATGGGTCCACAGGAGAGAAGGTCCGTGACAGCGGCGGCAGAGATCACTCGGAACACAAGGAAGGAGCCACGAGCTAAGGAAGCCAGCTCTGTGGACCTGGCGCCTTAGCCCCATGAGACTCACCCTGAACTCCAGATCACCGGAATGGGAACATGTCCGTGTCTTTTGATATCACCTACTTTGTGGAAACAAGTCATGTCCATAGGCCAGACTAGAGTCTGAGAGGCCACACGGCGCTCTGGGAGGGAGGAGTCACAAAGCCTTGTGGCACAGAAGTAAGCACCTGGGGTGGGAGGGACCTGGGTCCTCGCTGGCAGTCTAGCACACCTGTGAATGTTGCTCCCAGATGATTTGGGGAATGGCTTCATTAAAGATGATTGTAACAGCGTAGGTCGTATTTTTTTTTTTTTAAGTCAAGGGCATGTGACAGAAAACTCACCGTTTTACTCATTTTTGGATGTTCAGTTCAGTGTCTTTAGGTGCGTGGCCAAGGTCTTGCCAGTGTTACCCATTTCCAGAACCTTCCCTTCCAGAACATTGCCCTAACCAGAAAGTCTTACCATCTGCTACCATTGCTGTGCGCCCCTGGCCTTCAGTGGCCCTGTGCTGAGCAACTAAGACATGCACCCTGGATAAGTGCGTAAGAGAATGGGGAGGGGAGGTCCTTCCCTGACCGGTCCTTGCCGTGTGACCTCAGACAAGACACACAAGATGTGCGCAGCTTCTGGGAACTTCTCCACCGCGTGCCCTGGACTCTGGTAGGCAGAGCCACTGGGTATTTGTGCTTTTGCATTCTGGTCTGTTTCCCTCTATACCAAGTGCTCTAGGGCCGGCCGCTTGCAGCCCTTGTGAGAGAGCCTTAACATCCTCCCAGCCTCACCGGGAGGCAGGAAGCTCGGAGAGCACCCAGGCTGGCCTGTGGGAGCATGCGCCACCGTGGATGAGCCAAGGACCCGGAGCCTGCACTCAGATCTGCTGGTGTCAGGGTGGGATGGTGGTCACCTTGCTCTCGTCCACCCTGCCCCCCCCCCCAGTGACAGTTACTGGCCTCCAGGTACCCACAGCCCAGCCGCAGCTCAATACGGCCGCCCCTCCCCCACCGGACACCCATTAATTTCCCACTGCCAGCCGGGCCCAACACAATCACTTTTTCATCGATTCCGCTTCAATTAATTAAAAAATCCATCCGACCACTCCACAGCTTGATGGACTTTGAGGGTTCAGAAGAAAAATAAATAAATTAGTCTTGGAACAATGGGGCGGGGTGGGGCGCGGGGGGGGGGCGCTTAAGGAGAAGGGGGTGTGGGGAAGCCAGGGGAGGCTCCCAGCCAGGACCAGCTCCCTGATGCTACATGCACCGGCTTCCCCGAGGTCTGGGGCAGAAGCAGGGGCCTGGGCTAAGGGTTGTGTTGCTGAGACAGCCCTGAACATGGCTGCCGTTCCATGAGCTTCTGCGGGTGGTTGGGGTTTCACAGGCGTTTTCTCATGGGCTCAGAAGATGAAGCTGATGTCTCATCTGAGGTCACACGGCAAGGACCGGTCAGGGAAGGACGTCATCTCCCCATTCTCTTATGCACTTATCCGGGGTGCACGTCTTCATTGCTCAGCACAGGGCCAAGGGCGCACAGCAAGCTTGGTGATTTGCAGAGTCCGCGGGGTGTTCTCCAAGAGGGGGCGCTTGGGAGCAGAGCTCCTGGACGCTGCTGAGGGTTGGAAGACATCTTTCCTGGTCACATGCCTTGATGAGGCTTGGAGGTGTGTGTGTGTGTGTGTGTGTGTGTGTGTGTGTGTGTGTGTGATGTATATGGGTGTGTGTGGTGTGTGTGTATGGTATATGTGTGTGTGTATGCGTGTATGTGTATATGTGCATCTGTGTGTGTACACATGTATGTGTATGTATTAGTACGGTGTGTACATGTGTGTGTTCTTTTTCCAGCAGTGGAAAGAAAATAACTAAGATGGAAATTGAGATCTGATGTGGACTGGTTCTGGGAAAAACATTGGCAACAACAATAACACACATACGTGTGTGCACACATGCACGGACACACATACACACACACACAGGTGCTCGGTTGGATAGCAATCAGAATGCACAGACCAGTAAGTGGCCCCCAGGGGTGGGGTCGCTAGCACTCACGGCTGTGCACAGGGGGTGTTTATAAGCCAGTTAAGCCCTGGCGTGAAATCAGACCAGGTGGGAGAAAGCCACGTGCACTGTGAGCCTGCGCTGGCTGACCCCACAGCTGGGGTGCCCGGCCCCTGTGGATGGGACCATCCATTAGAGTGTCAAAGCTCATGATAAACGTAACGTTTACATTCTCAACTGTGGCGTGGAGGAGGTGTCACTGCTGTCCTGGCCTCAGAAGGGGACACTGGAGCCTGCAGAGGTATGACAGGCGTTTGTGCTGAGCTGCCCAGTGGGTCTCAACCTTCCTGACGCTGCGACCCTTCACACAGTTCCTCATGTCGTGGTGGGGTGACCCCCAACCATAAAATTATTTCGTTGCTACTTCATAACTGTGATTTGGCTGCTGTTATGGATTGTAATGTAAGTATCTGATATGCAGCCCCCATGAAAGGGGTCGTGACCCACAGGTTGAGAACCACCACTCTAGCTGGTGTGAATGCTCACCTTGTCCTGGGATGTGCTGCTTCTAGGCTCGGAGTCTGAGAGAGGGAAACAGTTGTTCCCAGGATCACACAGAGAGCACAGTGAGGAGGAAACGGCCGGGCCTGGTTCTGTCTCTCTCTCTCTCTCTCTCTCTCTCTCTCTCTCTCTCTCTCTCTCTCTGTCTCTCTCTGTCTCTCTCTGTCTCTCTCCCTCTCTCTCCCCCTTCTGCCATGTGTGGTCTGGGTTATGGGCAGCAGGTAGCGAATTGTGTACCTGGGCTCTTCTACAAGCCCTCCACTCCCTGGAAAGCCTTGTCTTGGGGTGCCACCCCTCCAGGGTGCAGGGAGATCAGCGGACCTCCCCTCCCCGGGGAATGGCCAGTGTGCTTTTGCCTCTGCAGTAGGATGGGTGACTGATGTCCCCAGCCTTCAGGAATGCCCGATTGAGGCCATCTAAATTGTAGCCCATCGTCCTGATGACCAAAGAGGCCATCTGAAGCTTCCGGAGCCAGGCCAGGCAGGGGAAAGGTGAGACTCTCACGAGGTTGTGCCTTCTCGGAGCCCAGCAAGGTAAAGAAAAGCGTGAATGGAAATGGGGCGGAGGGGTGGGGACACTGGCCAGGCCTAGGGTCCTACCCCTCCCAGCTGTTCTTGCTCGTCCCCATGGTGCAGTGAGCAGGTGGTGGGGTAAGGGACATGGGGTAGTTGTGGTGGTTGGAATGTGAATGGCCCCCACAGGCTCTTCTGTTTGAACCCCTGGTTACCAGGGGAGGTGTGTGTCCTTATTGGAGGAGGTACGTCACTGGGGGTGGCCTCTGAGCTTTCAAAAACCCACGACAGGGGTGCTGCAGATGTGGGTCAGCAGCAGTGTATTGCTCTTTCAGAGGACTCGGGTTTGATTCCTAGCACCCACTTGCCACCAACTATGATGCCAGTTTCAGGGGGTTCAACGGGCACACATGTGGTGGTGCACATACGTGCACCCAGGCAAAACAGTCATACACACACAAAGTAAAACAAATAAATCGTCACAAAATTAGGAAAAAACAGTTCGGTGTGGTACCCAGTTTGTTGCCTCTCTGTCTCCCACGTGCGGACCCGGATGTGAGATCACAGTTACTGCTCCGGCGCCATGCCTGCCGCCATGCTTCCTGCCTTCGTGGTCATGGACTCTAACCCTCTATAACCACAGCCCCAACAAACACTTTCTCTTATAAGTTGCATTGCTCATGGATTTGGAAAGTAGCTAAGACAGACGTTGGCACAGAGGCCTCAAGAGCAGGGTCTAAGCCAGAGGTGCCCATGGGGGTGAAAAAGGTTTTAGTTACCTCACTATTTTACAATGGGCCCATCTGGGGCCCCTGAGCCAGCCTGGAGGCCGTGGTCCTGGAGACAGACTCCAGGGGGCCCTCAGCCTCCTGCCAGTGTGAGGGGTACTCCAGTAAGTCCAGCTGCGCAAGAGAAAGGGGCCCCGATACTGTCACAGGTCAACCAACACTGGGATTGTGATCTTGGACCTGTGCTGGGAGGAGACGTCCTGCAGAGCCTCTGTGCTCTGTGTGAGTCGGCAGGGTGGAGGTCACAGATCGCAGCCTCCTGTGAAATCAAGAGATTCAGTTAGCAGGACATGCAGGGAAGATGCTGTTTCACCAAATGCTCATTTTACCGTAAACTTTCTTACACGGAGTAGGCTTCAAAATAAGAAGTGCATCCACGCTTCTGCCGGCCTCCGGCGCTCTGTGTGCCACGTGACCTTGCTGTGTTTCACCTGATGGCTGGACGGGCCAGTGTTTTCACACAGCGCCCTGACAGACACGCGGAGGACTCTTGGTATTGGGGATGCCGCCGTGTCCTTGGCCAGCAGGATGCTTTCATTTCTGATCTTACGGGACTAGGTTTTATTTGTGCCTCTCTGTTGATGGAATGTTCTGCGGCACGCAGCTGTGCATCCAGTGGAAATAAGACATTGCACATATCCAGCCACACTGGCTCCCCTCAAGGAAGGCTCCCCACTGCACAGATAGGGAGACTGAGGCTCCCAGTAGGTCTGCCACTGGCCCAGGTGACACTCGGGGGTGGGCTGGGGCTCAGAACCAGGCCCCGGGTGGCAGAGTCTGTTTTCTTCGTCACTTTTGTTCAGGCTTGCAGATCAGTGCCAGCCAATAAGAAGGCCACACGAGCCACGCATGTGACACAGACCTCCTAATACTGTCGTTCACAAAAGTAAAAGGAAAGGAATGGGAAGCTCATTTAATATACTTTTAGTTTGACCAGCCCACAGGGTATTCAACTTAACAGGGACCCAGTATGAGTGATGACCATGAGGCTTCTAACCGTTAGGACTCAGTTCTGCCTTCTGTCACACGTTTCCCAAACACTGAACTCAGGCCATCGGACTCCGCAGCCAGTGTCTCCACCACCGAGCCACCTCACCCGCTTGGCCTTTGACCTTTGTTTTCATTCTGAGGCGACTTCACATTTACGGAGGGCTCCTGAGCCAGGCGAGCATCCTCCCCATGCACGAGGGCTCCGGATGCCTCGCGGCTGCCACGTCTGGCCTCATGGCTTCAGGGAGAACGCACACACGGAGTCAAATGGGAGAGTAACTGCCACCCTCTCACCCTCTGGTGTCTTTCCTGCCTCTTCCACGTGGCTCTGAGTCACTGGAAGGACATTTACTCCGCCTTTCGATGAGCCCTGGGGATGTGGGATGTGAACTGTGTTGTGATGGATCGCTCTACCCTTGGAGGGAACCGTGGTCATCTCCATGCTGGAAGTGGGGAAACTGAGGCTGGGGAGGGGACACACTATCCTAAATCACAGAGAGAGTGTGCATGATGCAGCCGGGAGGTGAACCCAGGTCCTCTGTTCAGCTCAGTCATTTCTCCTCCCCCTTCCCAGCAGCAGAGCCCATGAACTCACACGGCCCCTTCCCTACTCTGCAGTTGGCTGATTTATTTATTCAGTGTCACTGACTTGCATGAACTCATAAGCATGCAAAGATACCTGCTAAGTGTTTGGAGGACGAGGAGTCGAGGAGGCGTGCTGAAGCTCAGGTGAGTGTGGGAGCCCGTTCTCGGGTTCCTCGTGGCTTTACCCAGCATGTCCGCATAGAGAGGATGATCAGGACCACCGGCCTGAGTGCAGGTGTCTGGGATGGTCTGCACTTGGCTGTGTTGGGGGAGGAGGTCTTTTGCGCCACCCCTTGGCGTCTCTATAAAAACCCCGAGGCAGCGACAGTCAGGGCTCGTTGGGAAAGGTTCCAGGTCCTCTTGAGGCTGTCCTGTATTTTCTATCTGTTTATCTTCACAGTCTAAATCCTTCCATCTAATATGTCCTGCTGCTCGCACTCAAGAAAACTCTGGGGAGCTGTGGGGTTGTTGGTAAACTCCCCGCAGGTGAAGCCCTGTGTCCTCCAGGTAGCCTTCCCAGGTCTCTCCCCTTCCAGGTGGTAAGCATGGGTGGTAAGAGTGTTGGATTCTGCCATGCAGGATTTAAATTCTAGACCTGTGTTTTACCTGTTCTGCATTCTTGACATCTCATTTCACTTTCTCCCAATGAATGAGGGGCAGAGTGATTGTGATCCACCCCCACCCCCCACGACTGTGCAGAGAGCACTTGCTCTTTATGGGTAGGAAGAACCTGGCACAGGTTACCTGGGTTAGAAGTGCCCAGAAATGAGCCTGCCCCATCTTTCTAGACCTCTCAAATCGGGCGCTCTGAAAGTTTCCTCCCGATGCCCGGGCACGTCCGCTTTGACTCTGGTGGCTTTATTTCTAGCTCGAGAGCGTCAGGGACAAAGCCAGCCCTCTTAGTTGCAGCACTGTTAATAAATTATGGGGAACCGGGGACATTTTAATACAAAACCGAGAACCGCGAGCACAAAGCAGCTTGGGGAGAGCGCCCCTCCTATTCCCCTGGTACTCGGAGCTGAGAGGCCTCCTCGGGGGATTTATATCAAGTGGAATATTTAAGGGTAAGGAGCAGAGGTCCTTTTGGCGCGCTCTGTTCAGGGACGTCACCTCGCGCTGTCTTGAACGAGGATGAGTGACATGAGAGGCTGAGCACAGAGAAGTGGGGGAATCTGCCAAGAATCGTCAATTATGCAAAAAAAAAAATTGCTTGTCCAAAAGAGTGATGTGTCTGGCTTTCTTCCCCAGATGGAGTTCAGTATTCTGGCCCAGGCCTTCCCAGACTGAGATTTTTCTAGAGGCACCGGGTGGCGTATGACTCTCCCATCTCATGTGTGATCATATGCTGGTTGTGCTGAGGGTGACCTTCCTCCTGCTTCAGCAGAGGCGGCTTTTAGATGTGTGCTGTGTTATTCCAGGCTACAGGTTATTCCCAGCACCGTACCCGGGAGAGATCTCTGTAGAGTGAATGTAGCAGCCACCGCGGCCGCCTGCTGTCGGCTCTCAGGCAGCAGCTCCATGGGAGGGGCACTTAAACGTGGTGATGTATCGTGTACCCTAATAAAGTTGTGTGAGGACCAGAGGACAGAGCCAGCCACTAGATTAGACATGGAGGTCAGTCAGTGGTGGCACACACCTTTAATCAGGAGGCAGAGATCGTCTGGATCTCTGTGAGTTCAAGGCCACACCAGAAACAGAGCCAGGCAGTGGTGGCACACACCTTTAATCCCAGTACTGGGAAGCACACTGGCCTCTAATCCCAGGAAGTGACGGCTGAGCAGAGAAAGATACATAAGGCGGGTGAGGAGACAGGAACTAAAGCAGTTCAGTGAGACCCTTTCGTGTGAAGACTCAGAGGATTTCAGTCTGAGGATTTGTGGAGTGGGTGAGGTAAGAGGTGGTGGCTGTGGTTTGCTCTGCTTCTCTGATCTTTCAGCTTTTACCCCAGTGTCTGGTACTCAGGTATTATTATTATTATTATTATTATTAGACCATCTAAGAAGACCACTTCAACCCTTGCTTGTCTGCTAATAGTTCTGGTCTGGACTGGGCTCGGCTGGTCCTCTGTGTTTTTACTCAGGCAAGCTGATGTGTTCATCAGCCCCGGCTTCTTCGGAGTGGTCTCACTCGGGTTCTGTGGTTGGTTGGTTAGCTACTGTCAGGAGTTAACAGAAGTCACTGGGCTCGAGGCCTTGTGCCCTTCAGTGGGCTAGCCTAGGCTTTCCTGCTTGAGGATCGGTGAGATTCTAGAAGAAAAACCTGAAAAGAATTCAGGTCTTGAAGGAGTAGGCTCATGACATCACTCTTAACACATTCTGCTCTTGGGTGGCAGCGCAGACTGGAGGGGTGAGAGACCGTTCCAGTGCAATGTGTGATGTGCAGGGTCCATGCAGGTGCAAGGTGAGTTTGCAATGTGTCTATCACAATAGATGAGTAAAAGTAATTCGTCCTCCCCTGGGAGCTGGTATCGGAGGGGACTGGGGAAGAACTCATATCCTGAGGGGAAATGGATGATTTATGAGGGCTGAGGGTGGGGCTCGGTGACAGAGCATGTGCTTAGCACGCTTAAGGCCCTGGAGTCATCTACAGCACCCCAAACACACCTTGATAAAACAGATAGCTGTCTGGGGGGGCCCAGACACCCAGCACTTCGGGGGAGTGGGGGTAAGTGGGCTTCCTGAAGGCCACTTCTGACCCACACCTTGATAATGGGATGGGTTGCACATGATAAAGGAGGTGCTAAATCCGTGGGGGCTGTGGAGAAGGACACAGCGAGAGTCAGAGGTGTGGGAGGAGGTGTCTGTCATGACAGCTGAGGCAGATGCCAGGTGACCCAAAGGCAGGACCTAGGTTTGGGGGTGGGCGGTAGAGCAACGCTGTGACCCCTGCAACTCGGCATCTGTGAAACTGTCACCCTCGGGCCCCAGGCACCCCCGTGATGGCAAGTCCCATCAGGGCCGCTTCTGCATCCTTTCAGTTTTTAGTTCCTTAGACTCTGTGGCTTGCCGGCCATGTGGATGTATAGACTGTTTTTGTAGAACCAGAGGCGGGTCAGCTTGCTTTGGACCCTGAGCAACCCACAGCACATTAGGGTGTTAGACCATAGCCAGTCCCTGACTCTATGTCCTGAGCACCTGCCCTGGGGCTAGGCAGGACCCTAGGTGGCTGCTAGTGGCTGGAGTGACTTAACACCTGTAGATGGTGTTGAGATCTTCCACCTGGGTTCTGGCAGCCATGCAGAGGGGTACAGCCCACCCCTACACATTCCCACCCGCTAGGCTTTCAAAACCACAAGGGAAATGCCTGTAAACAGAGCCCTGGGGACGAAAGTGGTCAAGATGTCCAGCTGGGATCCAGGGTGCCAACACCTCACCCTGCTCTCCCCTGGGTGCCATCAAGCTGCTCCCCCAAACTCCTAGTCCAGCCCTGGTTAAAATGTGATCCCTTTTATTTGTGTAATGGAGACGAAGCTCCCGGGTCTTCCGGGGGCATCAATCCAGAGATTTATTAAGCAATTTAAAATACTATTGTCTCTCACTTCAGGGTGAGATTGAGGGGTGTTGTTGCAGGAGTCAAGGCGGAGCGGCAGCCTCCGAGCCGGGAGGGGTCTGTACCTGGGACTCAATAGATATTCATGAACGTTCCCGTATTTAGTGCGGGAAATAACTTAATACCGACAGTGCGATGGAATAATAGCCATTTCCTGGCTGACTCGCAGGCCTCAGAAAATGAGATTGCGGCGGCTTCATTTTTCTTGTCTTTTCCCGGGTGCGCTCGCTGCCAGCGCGGGCAGTGGATTCTCTCTGCATTTCCAATGAGCTGGGCCTGCAGCCCCCACCTGCTGCCACCATCCCAGGCCACACAGCTCATTGTTAGCCCTTGCCTGCTGTGACCTTGGCCCGGTCTCCCTTGCATGGCACCCTGTACCCTGTTTCCTGGACCATGTCAAGACTGGAGGGGCTTAGCAGGCTACACACCTGCTATGTTTCAATGTTCATTAAGTCATCCCCTCATTTATTCATTCACCCATCACTTATTTATTCTTTGTCATTCATTCATTTATCATTTGTTCACACACTCAGTCCCTCGTGCACTCGCTCATTCATTAATTCCTTCATCCACTTGTTCACTTATATGACAGTTCACCACAAGCCTTGCTGCCAGGCACTGGAAGCTGAAGGTACAGACAGAGCACAGACAGGGTGCAATCGATCTCAAGTGGCTCTCACAAGTAGGGATGGTTTGGGACTGGCCCCTCTTGAGCATTTCTCAAGCGGACCCCACCACAGGCACCATGGGCTCCTCTCCTTTGGATTCCGTAGGTGAGAACACGGAGGTCTGTTGTGTGAACTGACACCCCCCTCACACACATCTGGGATCGCAGGGGTAGCCTGCCTCACACTCCTGCAGGATGTCCACCATCCACCGAGGCTGGAGTGGAGAAGGGAGAAGGCACAGGCTTGTGAAATGGCCTATGCTGACCCTGTGAGATGCTGTTCTGGAAGGTGGGGATGGCTTGGAGCAGGGGTGTGTAGGGAAGGGTACTGAGAAAGAGGAGGGGACGGACCCTGGGGGACTGGACTTAACCTGTGGGCAGAGGGAGCTGATGAATTTTAGCCAGGGATGTGAATCTGTTTGGGACATATCCCTTAGCCCACCAGACCATCTCATCCTTCACAGCCCTGTCCTGGGGCAGCCCTGCCCAGGACCACAGCCGCAGCGTCTCATGCCCTTTGGCTGGAGCTCAGCTAGTAAGATGAGCGCGTGGGAGAGGGAAAGCATGGGGCGGAAGGTCATCAAGGTGGGCAGCTCCCACCCCATGGTGTCCTTCCAGGTCAGGGAGACCTTTCCCCTCCTTCCGCAGTGGGGGTGAAGGCAGCTGAGCAGCTGCTGCAGGCTGCAGGGTTTCCTCCTGGTCTTCATCCTGAGAGCCTGGTAAACCTTTCAGCATGCACCTCTAACGATGCAGGCCTTTGGGGCTACTTCTCGGGTCAGAGACCCTCAAAATCCAGGTGTGCTCAGCTCTGTGCTGCCTTTGGAGGCTTGGGGGTCAGGATCCGTCTCTTGGCTTCTCCCAGCTTGTAGGAGATTTATACATTCCTTGGCTTGTGGCCCCTTCCTTATTGGTTGAGTGGTTGGTATATTGCATGCCCGGTTGAAACCAAGGCCTCCCAATGCCAGGCAAGTGTTCACTGCTGATCAGTGCCTCGGCTTTCTCACTGAACCTTCCGTGCTGGCGCATGGCCTCTTCGGACGCCTTCCATCTCCTCTCTCACCTGACAGGGACCCTCAGTGTTCTCTGCCTCCACCTGGTAAACCAGCATCTCTCCCACCTTGCCATCCTCAGTTGCATGGCCACAGTCTCTTTGCCATTCCAGCAGGCGCGGCAAGAGGCTCTGGGGACCTGGCTGTGGCAGGCTGTTTCAGCCAGGAAGTTTGGGGCTTAGAGAGGCTCAACTGGGCTCTGATTGGCCGAGTGCATGTATGCAAATGAGGGATATAATAAAGACCAATCAGGAGAGGGCTCTCCAACCTGGGAAAGGAAAGCAAAAGCCCATCAAAATCTGACTCTCCTTGACCAGGGCCTGGGCTTCATCCCACACCGAGGCTGCAGCAGCCCTAGGGGGTGGGGGCACGGGGATGGGAAAACAGGAGGTTTCCTCTCTGTAGCTCTGGCTGCTGCCCCGTGTTGTGTAACAGTTTCTTCTGAGATTGAAACATTCCGTCCTGCATGAAGTTCCTTAAGCAGGAAAGTAACAAGCTCAACCTCACTCCAGGAAGTCCCTGAAACCGACCAGATTCACTAGGCCCCCTCCCTGCCAGAGTAAGCAAGAAAAGCTGACGGTCCCTCTCAGAAGAGCCGAGCCAAGCGGCAAGGACAACTCTGAGACCAGACCAGCTGCCTGGAAGAAACAGAGACGGTTTCAGAAACCACCCAACTGCCCAGAAGAGGTTTAGACCACCCGAGGTACCTAGAAAGGACACTCTGACCTGCTGAGCTGCCTGCGGGCTGTGCAGTGTGCTAGGGTTCCCAGCATCGTGAGCTGTCTGTCACTCGTGCTGGGGCGGACTTGTGTGATGCAGCTGCTTTGGAGTCATTTCTGCTCCTGTATGTGACCCCTCACCCATATTCCTGTAAGTCACCCCAGTGAAACTCACGGTTCACCAGGGTGGGCTTTGATGGTACCCAGACTCTGGTCTGGGTGAGTAGGTGTGTGGTTGTGTCCCCTGGGCAAGGTTTTGTCACACAGCGCCCAGGGAGAGCAGCATGCTGCACCGTGGTTTTCACTCTCCCAGTCTACAGCAGGGAAGTTTGGGTCATGACCGGGGACATCATGGCTGGGGATGTCCCATCTTCCCAGAGAAGCTCTGGCCACAGCCAGGGCATTCCTTTTTGGAGGGAGTACACATGCTGCCTCCCAGAGGGCGGATAGCAGGTAGGTACAGGTGTGGGAGCCAGAGAGGCATTTGTGGCTGTGCCCGGCTCTTCCCGTGAAGCTGACTCACAGTCGTCTTAGGGTCAGGCCTCAGAACGCCCCATGTTCCCAGCCAGTTTTCAGTGTGTAGAATGTTGGGACCGTTAGAGATGGCATTCGTCGTTTCTGTGTGACCGTGACCACAGCTCCTGATGGGGGCCGTGGAATGGAGGGCTTCCTGAGCAGCCCCCCCCCCGCCCCTTGGTATTGTCAAATTTTGTCATGGGTATTCTTGGGCCAGCTTCCACGGAATTCCACAATATTTAAACACGTGTGTCTGGGGCCAGCGAGATGGCTCACTGTGTAAAACCACTTACCTTGAAGCCTGGGGGCCGGAGTTCGATCCTCAGAAGCTGTGCAAAGATGAGAACTCACTCCACTGTGAGAGGTCAGCTGTCCTCCGACCGTCACATGTGCAGTCATGTAAACACACACAATAATAAAATAAAAACACGTCTTTATTTTGGTCATTTTGGCTCCAGCAGTGACTGCAAAATTTCAGCCCTTCCCTCCATTCCCTCTTCTGCCCTGTCCTCCCCTCCCCTCCTCTGCCCTGCCCTGCTGTGTCCTCCCCTGGTTCCCCTCCCTGTGCTGGTTGGTTTTTGTCAATTTGACATGAACCTATCCAGGAAGAGAGGACCTCTATTAGAGAACATGCCTCCATCAGATTGGCCCGCAGGCAAGTCTGTAGAAGTTTTTCCTGATTAATGATGGATGTGGGAGGGCCCAGCTCACTGTGGGCAGTGCTACCTTGGGCCCCCGCAGTTGGTCCTCCATTGTGTAAGAAAGCAGGCAGGGCAAGTCATGGGCAGCAAGTGCCTCCTCTCCAGGAAGTCTCCCCGATACCTAACTCTGGCCTGGCCTGTTTGTCCCCTCCCACTGGAGGGCAAGGATACTTGAGAATGGTTGGCATCTCGCTGGAGCCCTTGGCCATACCCATATCTCTTCACTGCCTTATCGCACAGCAGAGCAGGCTGGCGATGCATGTTGGGTGCCTCTGGGATTGGCGCTGTGGTCCCCCCTCCTCAGACAGCCACCTTGGATCCCTTTAGGAATTGCTGGAGGAACTCCGGCTGTGGAAGGAGGAGGAGGCTGGGTCAGGCTCAGCAGCAGCTGCAGGAGCTTCCAGGGGATTGCCTGCACCCCTGATGGCTTTCCCCTCCATCCTCCCAGCTCCTGGAAAAGGCCAGGACCAGGGGAAAGGCAGCCAGGAGGTTGCTGCACAGCCTGGGAAGTCGTGGCACCTGCTCCAGCAGCCAGCAGCCGGGAAGTCTCTGAGAGCCAGATCTTCCCGCCACGCTGTTTTGGAGGAGAATTTGGCCCGATTTCCTCCTGCTGGGGACTCACAAAATCTGATTTGAAATCCACTCAAGTGTACATTAACTGACTTCCTCTTGGCTCAGGCTGAGGGGCCTATAATTAGAGCAGCCACCATGCCACTTAGTGGGTTTCATTCACACAGGCGGAAAGTGCACTTGCAGAGAGAGAAGCGGCAGCAAACTTGGGAGAGTTGCCACGTGCCGGGGCGATGCGCAGGCTGGCTGCCTCTCTCTGTGCAGATCTCAGCTGGCTGGTCTCAGGTGGGGCCGCCACCTCCAAGAGTCCGTAAGCGCCCCGAGCTCGGAACACACCAGGCTCTCGTTCGAAGCCCCGTTCAGCCATAGGGGAGAGCATGGCGACTGAGTCTGCCTCTGCACCTGGGAACGTGGGTGCTGTCAGTCATCAGACTTCCACGGCTGTTAGCGCCACCGTTAAAGCCACGAAACAAGGTGTTTCCTGTTTATTGAGCACTTGCTGTGTTCCAGGCCGAGTTCCACACTTTACATGAATTAGTGGTTTGGTGACAAGGTCATGTGCTCACTGATGTCAATGCCTCCTTCATACATTTAGGGAAACTGAGTCACAGGAAGTCATGTTACTTACACATGACCACACAGGAACTAGCTTCTTCTTCCTCCTTCTCCCCCCCTCCCCCACCTCAGTCCTCATCTGTTCCACAGCCTTTCTGCCCTTCTCCCAGATTCCTACCTAGTATCTACCTGGCTCACACTACTTCCTAGTGATGGCACTGGGGACCGGCCCCTTTCTCCCCTTGGCTGGTGCACATGGGGGCACTGCTGGCTCACCATGTAACCGAAGGTGCCGGACCAGTGTCTTTGCTGAATGATGGGCCGGTTGCCCTTGATCCTTGGGCTGGAGGGGAGCCCAGGCTCAGGGATGGCATTTGTCAGCCTCTGCTGCGGTAGGAATCTGTCCCGATGTCTTTATGTTTGGAGATGTTGCCTGTGTTCTATCAGTTCATAGCTGGGTGAAATCTTCCTGATTCTTCTGGAAGGGACGAAGCTTCTCTCCTTTCTCTGGCTTTTCTAGGCTCCAGGCCACCTAAGATGTAAGGTGACATTGGGCAGTGCCTTAGCATCAGGGTGAACTGCTGGGGTTGTAGATGGAGAAAGAGAGCGGACATAAGGCTAGGAGGGAACTGGGATCTGGCAGGGTCTCCATTATTACCTGTTTCTTAGAGGCATGTTATGTGTGGGATTGGATGGTGCTGGAGGCTGAACTGGTTGGTCCTTTCATATCCCAAAGTCACAACCCCAGGTCTCACAATGTGACTTCAAGTGGAGATAGGGCCCCTGAGTTGTCACTAGTTAGGGTAACTAGCTCCTTACATGAGGGGGCTTGATTAGATGCTTGCATGCACATGGAGAATCTTCGGGGATACTGGCTTTTGGTGCCAAACACCCCAGGAGCTATTACATCACATCAGGTCCCTCCTCCTCTGTGTCCCCAGAGAGCCTAGCCATGTGACATCTTTTATTTTTTATTTTTTAAAATTACACTTATCCTCTATGTATGTATGCATGTATGTGTGTATGTATATGTGTGTGAGCATGTGTGTGTATGTGTATGTATGCTTGCATGTGTGTGCATGTGTGTGTATGTGCACACACACACATGCCCACGTAGATGTCAGAGATCAACTTGCAAGACTAGGTTCTCTCCTTTTTCTACACAGAGCCCAGGGATTGAACTCAGTTTCTCAGCAACTCCCTTTTTACCTGCTAAGCCACCTGGTTGGCCTCACTATGATGTCCTAACTCAGGCTTCTTCCCTCAGCACCATGAGGTGGTTCATTTCTGTCCTCAGTCCCCCAGACCATGGTACATGTCACAGCAGCCCCAGGGATGTGACCTCAGGGAGATCTCGGCTGCTTCCGGGCAGGACACAGAGGTGGGAAGCCGGTGCTGACCTTGAAGCTGAGAGTGGAGCGTGTGTGCGCTGGGGCGTGGGGACGGACCTTGGTCTCTTATTTCTGCACAGCACTGGCTGTAATTCCGGCTCCTCTGTTGTAAGAAGTCACAGCGGCTGCTGTAGTTTGGATGTGGTCTGTCCACAAGGTTCACACATGGAGGCTTTTCAAGAGGTCTGGTTGTTGGTGACTGTCATGAGTGCCCTGGGAAGGGACTACTGCTGGCCCAGGGGAGTGGGTTGGGGCTCACAGGAATGGGTTCCTTCCTAAGAGCGAGCCTGGCTGCTTCTTCCTCTCTCTCTCCCCACCTCCCGCCCCCGTCTCTGTCTCTGTCTCTCTCTGTCTCTCTCTGTCTCTCTCTGTCTCTCTCTCTGTCTCTCTCTCTCTCTCTCTCTGTCTCTCTCTCTCTCTCTCTCTCTCTCTCTCGTGTGTGTGTGTGTGTGTGTGTGTGTGTGTGTGTGTGACATAGGACACCATCTGCTATTCTGGGATCATAGCCAGGCACATGTGATGCCATCTGCCATGTTGTGAGGCCGCCAGAACCCAGCACTGTGCAGCCTGGACTTTCCAGCCACCAGCACCGGGCGTTGCCCAGTGTCAGGCATTTGGTTACAGTGACTCAGTAGAGTAAGAAGACACCATTCCTCAGCACTGCTGTGAGATCAAGCAGTGTCCCTCACACAGACACATAGGATCTGCCACATAGTGCACAGCCGGCTTCCTCGTGAGGCTTTGGTGACCCTGGGCAAGCCTCCAGCCTTGGTTTCCCACTCTGTAAAGGTCCTACTAACCCTAAACACATTGCTTCTCTTCTAAACGTTTAAAAAGGCCTAAAAACATGTGTTTCCATGACAGTGAGATAAATAACCATTAAAGCGCATGCCCCGGTGGTGGGTAACTCATCGTCTTCTATGACGCTCTTTCCATAGAGGATGGGGATGTCGCTCAGTCGTCACTGACCGGAACCTTCTGAAGCCGAAGCCGGTTTGTGTGCAGGCTTTGAAATGAGAGCCCTGAGGTTGAGAGGCCACAGAGAGCAGACTCTAGCTTTCCAGTGCCCCTGCCCTGTCCATGCCCTGCCACCATGGATGGGCCTCCCTCTCTCTGTCTCTGTATTTCCTCCTGAGGACCCTAGTGTCTGCAAAGCAGAGGGCTGGGAATAAGCGGGCACGTTGTGGTTCATTTCTGGAATATCGGGAGGAATCTCCAGAGGCCCCATGGTGCAGGCTTGGTACTGGACTTGGTGCTGTTGGAAGGTGGTGAGACCTAGTAAACGGTCTCTGCTGCCTTTCTGCTCATTTTCATGGCTGCCACGAGGGGGACAGCCTGGTTTTGCTCCACCCCACTGTGTGCTACCCCAGGCCCACAAGCAGCAGAGCCCCCCGGGTGGGAACCCCAGGCAGTCTTTTCTTTTTGTAAATGGATGACACCCATGCTGTGGAGATGGACGGGGGCTAATGACTACATGAGGGCTTGGTGCATGGTGGTAGCCTCCTTCCTGGTCTCACTCTCCTAAAACACAACTCGGCTGTCACCGCTCCCTGCTTCTAACCTTTAGAAGCGCCATGGTGCACAGAGAGGACCCCACAGGCCCTTGCCTGGCTAATGAACCCACGTGGTCTGATGCCAGCCCTTCTTCCAACCCTGTCTCGGGCCCTTCTTCCTCACTGGCCTCATTCACACTCAGGCCTCTTCATGCCTTCAGACTGTCCTCGAGTCTCACCCCAGAGACTCCCTCTGCATGTCCTTCTGCCTGGGCACCACACGGCTTCGTATCTCATCCACCAGGCCTTCACTCCAAGCTGGTCTACACCCAGAACCTCTTGTGGGCATCCCAGTGGCCAGTCTGCACACACGTGACCTGTCTCACAGAATCGGACCATTGCAACCATTGTGCATGGCTCCCAGGTGTTTAAGGTGTTTAGGTCTCAGCTCTTGGGTGGATATCTGTCCTGCTCACAGGCCTGAGAGTTTTGGGGACAAGATTGCAGCCAGCCTGCTGCTGTTTCCAGTCAGACCCTATGTGACTAGAGCTGCGGCACCATTGGCTACAGGGAAAACCTTATCTCTGCTGGGTACGGCTTTCCAAATATGACCAGTTGGGGGAAGAGGGCCCACACTCCTATAAGGAGCCCCACAACTGTGCTCTGTAAGGGAGCCCAGTCACTGCATTGGTTTTTCCAGAGTGAATCTCAGTAGATCTGAGTCTGGGTTTGTCACTGGGACTTTCTACGAATGGAGGGAGGGGTAGAAGTTGTTCGTGTCCTCTACTCAGCAACAAGCTAACATTGCAGAGTTTAGGTTTGGTTTACAAAAATAAATTCTGTGCTTGTGTACATAGATGTGTGTGTGTGTGTGTGTGTGTGTGTGTGTGTACACCTGGGTGTATGTTTGTGTATGTATAGGTGCCAGTGTGTATGTGCATATATGCATGTGTACTTACATAGGTGAATATGCATGTATATGTGTGTACACGTGTTTTGTGTAAGTGCACATGTGTGCACATTTACACTGGGCCAGAGGTCAACCTTGTGTTCTTCAGGGTCATCCATCTTGTTTTTTGAGGGACAGTCTCTGGTTGGCCTGGGGATAGCTGATGAGGCCAGGCTGCCTGAGCTGTTAGTCCCAGAGATCCTCCTGGCTCCAGCTCCTGAGCCTGGGGGTTCTGATGTGTGCACCATGCCTGGCTATTTCGTCAGGGTTCTGAGGACTGAACTCAGGTCTTGATGCTTGCAAGGCGAGTGCTGAGCCGCCTCCCACATCCTCCTTGAGTGTTTTTAATCAACGCGTGGTAACTGTCCCTGCTGGTGTGGTGTGGTGTGATGGTGTGGTATGCCGTGTGGCAGTCACCCATCTGTCACCATTCACATTTATCATTCCTGGGTTGGGGGCATTTAAAACCTCTCCTGGCTCATTGGCCTTCTTGGATGGCTGATGTGTGAACATGTGAGTTCAGGGTGGTCGTCAGAGAAGTGGGACATGATTCCAACTCCAGGCACCTCCTGGTGTGTTGGGGTTTGGTCTTTAAAAGAAGCAACCAAAGAAACAAATGATCGACCTGAGGAGGAGCAGTGTGTGAGGGGCGTCAGGCCACCTAGGAAGCCAGGGACTGTGTCCTCCACTGTCCCGTCTCCAGAGCCCAGCAGTCTCCTGTGCACACAGTTCCACTGACTGTGCACCCGGTGACTGTCTAGAGAAAGAACAAGTGTGACAAAACACAGTTTTGGGGGATTTGGATCTTGTTCAGCTAAAATAAACATGTTCCGGGCAGAGCTGACAGTTTGGGGGATGGAGGATTGTCTTCAAAGGGACTCTCCAAGTTCCTTCCAGCTCCGAGACTTAATACCCCAAGGGGTTTTTCTTTAACTGGGCTGAACCAGATACAGCCAGGGTGGTTTCCCCCTTTTCTTATCAGGAGTGTTAAGGTTTAAATATGAACTATTCCCCCACAGGCTCAAGTTTTGAACTCAGGTCCCTGGATCCTGGCACCACTTTGAAGGTGGTGGGAACTTTAGGAGGTGGGACCTGGCTGGTCACCAGGGATGAGCCTGGCTGGGTCTGATCCTATGTTCTCTGCTTCCCATCCATATGAGACATTACCCCAATCTCCCGAGGCCACCCTGCCTTCCCCACCGTGGGGGACTAGGAGTGCTCCACACTGTGAGCTGCCTCTGTCAGGTGTTAATGTCTTGGTCACTGTTCTATTGCTGTGCAGAGCCACTGTGACCGAGTGAATGTGCAGAAGAAAGCATTTCAGTGGGGGCTGGCTTACCGTTTCAGAGGGTTGATTCATGACCATCATGGCAGGGAGCATGACGGCAGGCAGGCAGGCATGGTGCTGGAGCAGAAGGTGAGGGCTTACATCTGGTCCATAGTGGGAAGGGGAGAGAGAGAGAGAGAGAGAGACAGAGAGAGAGAGAGACAAAGAGACAGAGAGACAGAGAGAGACAGAGAGACAGAGAGAGAGAAAGACAGAGACAGACAGACAGACAGACAGATAGCCTTGTCTGTCTGGGCCTTTGAAAACTCAGATCCCACCCCCAATGACACACCTCCTCCAACAAGGCCACACCTCCTAATCTTTCCCAACAGTCAACTGGGGACCAAACATTCAACTCTATGAGCCCCAGGGGGTCATTCTCACGTAAACCACCACAGGCATTTGGCTAACAGAGATGCCAAGCTAACTAATACAGGCATTCCAGCCAGGAGGGCTTTCGTCCTCCTCCCTCTGAGTCTTCCAGCCTGAGTCCTGGGCGAGTCCCACCGGAGATGTCCTGGCTCTTGGAGGCCTGTCTCCCACAGCTATCAGCTTGCTCACAATAAGCACTCTTACTAAAAGCTGGAATTTAGTCTCTGTGTGGACTGAAACTTGGCATTGCCTGCATTCCAGAGGGAGAAAGAGAAGAGACGGACGGTTGGCACAGGCTTTAGGGAGAAGCTGCTGTCCAGAAACCTTCAGAGAACCACTTCAGAGGGCCTGGAGGGAGTCTTGGTGTGTGCCCCAACTCCAGTCAATGTGGCTAAACAGGGAAGATTGTGTGTTCAAATGAGCCCCAAGGGGAGATCTGATGTGGGTCATTTGGACCAACATGGCAGGATTTCTAGTTTCAAGCTCACCTAATGATTTTTTTCCCCCCTGAGACAACGTTTCTCTGTGTAGTCCTGACTGTCCTGGAACTCACTCTGTAGACCAGGATGGCCATGAATTCAGAGATCCACCTGCCTCCCAAGTTCTGGGATTAAAGGCACTCAAAACCATTGCCTGATGATTTTCTAAAAAGATGGGTCTTATGTAGTCCAGGCTAGCCTTAAACTCACTATGTAGCTGAGGATGACCTTGAACTTTGGGTCCTGCTGTATCTATCTTCCCAGTGAAGGTGTCACAGGTCAGGACCACCATGCCTAGTTTGTGTTGGTGCTGGCAATGGATCCCAGGGCTTCATGCATGCTACCCACCAGCCACACCCTGATCCCAGGTGACTTTGAATGTGCCGTTTCCTGTCCTTGTTTCTATGTTTCAGATGGAGACAGTTTGGCTTCGTTTGCTGTGTGGGAGTGAGTGACAGAGCAGGGAATTCGGGGCTGGGTGGCCAGCATCGCCTCAGCTTGAGGATGAATGTCCTACTCTGAGGCGCTCACACCATGAGTGTTCGCTGTGGGCTCTCTAACAGGCATTCAGCCAGCCCTTCCAACCCTTGCAAAGAAAAATGGCTGCAGCATCTCAGAGTGGCAGTCTCTGGGCTCCCTACTGTGGAGTGGGGGTTCCTGAATGGCCACGTGGGAAAGACATTTCTCGACAGCACATGGCCTGAGAACATGGGCGCCGGACTTAAACTCGGCTCTTGTACACTTCCTAGCTGGGGAAGGCAGGAGTGGCCGCCTTGTAGACTGGGGAGAGGGCAGTGTGGCTGCTCAGAGTTGGTAAGCCTGGCACACCGGCTCTGCTCTTCCACCTAAGTCCCGGACAAGAGAACTCCAGCACAGGCATTTGGCCTTCGCGACGCTGCTGCAGGATGTGGGTGGGGTGTGTGTGCAAGGTGGAAGCTGGGACGCTTTAGATGGCCAGAGGAAAACAACTTTCTTTCTTGCTAACTGCAGTTCTGTGAAGACCGAGTCAAGAGAGTGTTCTCTCTACAGTGTTTCCGGTCTCTCCATATTCAGGACCACGGACAGAGACAACCTCCGTCCCAGCCTGCTCTGGGCTACTGCACCTGTCCTGGCTTTGGGTCTCAGTCTCTCTTATGTCTGAGGGGTGGAATGGCCCTGCTTTCTAATGAGGCCCGAGAGAGGTATTGTTGCCCTCATCAAGAACCCCTGCATGCTCCAGCTTAGGTTCCTTCTACCCTCAGCCAGTTCTGAGTCATAGGTAGGTAATGAGACCGGAAAAAGCAAGGGGAGTGCCATTCACAAAGCTGCAGACCACAGTAGGCTATGAGCTCTGTGATTCAGCTCTGTGCCTGAGATACCCAATTACTGGTCAGTCTTCCCTGTGAGATCACCCTGCAGACCGGGAAGAGGTGCCAGGTTACACCCCTGTGGAACCGTTAAGAGAGATGCCTCCGTCCACGGCTTCCCCTCAGAGCACTCTCAGTGAATTACAGGGGCAAGTGTTGAACGCATTAATGGATCAGCGTAGCAGAGAGCTAATGGTGCAGAGTGGGGGGTCCTTCCCAGGCCAGGACATCAGGGCACAGCTCCCACCCTGCCCCGTTCAAACCTGGCTGCTCTGAAGTCCACATCCCATAGCCATGCCCCTGATGTCCCGTCTCCCAGCTGGGATGGTCTGAGCAGTGTTCAAGGACAGAGTATTGAGTTCCTGTCCAGCCACTGCTGAGCCCTGTTGTCGGCAAGGTGCCCCTCCCCCAGCCACCCGTCCCCCAGCCGCAGCACCCCCTCAGCACAGCTTCCACCAGACTTGTATCATAGCCAAGAAAACGAACCAGTTTCCTGTGGATCAGGGTGAGTTGAGATTCCAACCATGAGAAGAATCAGATTTTAAAAAATGAAGAATGAAGTTGGGCTGGAGGAAAATGGACCCCCCCTTGTCCCCCACACACTCAGAATGTTAGAGGGTGGGCGCTTAGGGACCATCCAGTCCGACTCAGCTCACTATCGTCACTGTTTGAGACAAGGTCATACGTAGTCCAGGCTGGCCTGAAACTTTCCATGTAGCTAAGAATGACTTTGAACTCCAGGTCCTCTACCTCCCGAGTGCTGGGATTTCAGAAATGCACTACCATGTTTTGTTTTATTCAGGGCTGGGGAGAGGACCCAGGACTCATGCATGCCAGGCAAGCATTCGACCAACTGAGTCACATTTCCAACTCTTAACCTTTAATGACAAAGAGGCCTGAAGTTCAGGGAGGGGCGTGCATTTACCCAGAGGCACCCAACACAGGACTTACACCATTGGGTCTTGTACCTGGATCTCCCAACTGCTTTTCCAGAGAGCAGTTTCTCCCTTCATGCCATATGCCCTGAGTTTAAAGGACCCTTAAAATTCCCCCAAAGGAAGGCAGTAGATTTATGGGTTAATAAACATTTCCAAAGAGCTGCTGAAAAACAGACTCAGGTAGATAGGAATTATTTATTCAAATTAACTATAAATTAAGATCAACCTAATTTAGCTCTATTAAAATGGAGCAGATCATCTCCCATTCAGAGGGATTTGTACTAGATGCAAATGGAACAAGTTTCTAAACTTTAACGTAGGTTTTCATCTGCGCGGTTAACCGCCGCAGGATGGCCCCTGTTTTAAAACCGGGAGCAGAAGGAACAGTAATTAGTTATGTAAATAACATGGCATTCTTGTTTATAATTAGTTCAAGAATAAAATAAAATTCACGCATGTCACAGGACTAATTTTCGTATGCAAATGAAGGATCAAAATTATAAGCGGTAATAATGTGGTTTGGGAGAAGCGACACTCTCAATTTATTAGCAGGGTGCAGGTTCCAGCTGATGATGGCTGACGTGGAGGTATTTGAAAGGTGCCAGGCCTGGAAAATCCTTACCCAGAAAGACCAGAAAAACCTACCTGTTCTATATCATGGACAGCCACAAAGGGAAGCTGGGCTTCCCTGTGGCAGGAGAAAGATTAATCTGGACTAGAGAAACAGATGGGGGACCCAGACAAGGAGGGCCCAGGAGATGGGGGACCCAGACAAGGAGGGCCCAGGAGATGGGGGACCCAGACAAGGAGGCCCAGGGGGGAGCAGGAGGGAGGAGATGGGGACCAGACAAGGAGGGCCCAGGAGATGGGGGACCCAGACAAGGAGGCCCAGGAGATGGGGGACCCAGACTAGGAGGGCCCAGGGAGATTGGGGACCTTAGGCTAAAGCAGGCCCTGGGGAGACAGAGGGACTAAGTAGGCTTTGCCTTCTGTGTGCCAACATCCACAATGTTCATGACCTTGACTGGGTAAACCATGCCCCATTTCTCAGCCTCCATCCCTTTAGGGTAGAAGTTCCTCCCCGAGTTTCGAACCCTGTTTCTGTGGCTTGTCAGCTGTAGATTTTTCTCCACACCCCTCGGCCCCCATGTCCCCTCCTCTTTGAAGGGTCAATGACGTCCTCTGTGTGAAGGTTGATGAGTTGCTTCGCCGCAGGAGGGAATCAGTGCAGGCTCATCCATCGTGTCTGTGGCCTGTGCCGTGGCCTCAGAGCAGCCTCGAGTCACTCTGGGAAATGATTTCAAGTGGTACCACTGCTCCGAGAGCGGTGCATAGAGAGGAGGTGTGTGGGTTAGAGGTCAACGTGCAGGCTCCCCGGGACGCTGTGAGATCGAATGCAGCTAAATGTATAAAGCAGTGGTTCTCAACCTTCCTGATGCTGCGATCCTTTAATACAGTTCCTCACGTTGTGGTGACCCCCACCATAAATTAGTTTCGTTGCTACTTCAGAACTGCGATTTTGCTACTGCTACGAATCATAATGTAAATACGTATGTTTTCCAAAGGTCTCAGGTGACCCCTGTGAGAAGGTCACTCGACCCTCAAAGGAGTTGTGACCCACGAGTTGAGAACCGATGGTATAAAGCAGTTTGTGCTTCCTGGAAAGTCGAAAGAACCCTTTAAAAGGCTGGAGTTACTGTTCTTAAAGAGGACCCTGCCCCACAGCCCCCAAGGTTCTTTATTATGGGCCACAGTTCCGCGATTCTTCCCAGAAGGATGAGTTTTGATCCAGATAAGAGATTTGTCGGGGCCAACTCTGTGGATGGGAAATTTCAGAGGGTGGCTGTGTCTATCCCCTGGTTCTTCACTGATCCTTGAAAGGAGGCTCCCAGGTCCAGCCTCCTTGGACTGAAGAGAAGGCGTGTGCTCCCCGTAAGCTGTCTGTGCCTCCTCCTGGGGCACCCTCACCTGGGACACCTCCAGATGTTACACTCAGTGCCCTTGTGGGCTTCCGGATGGGACTGTGGGCAGCAGTCAGGCTCCATGGCTCCGGGAACCAGTGGCTCTCAGCTGGGAAGCCATGTCCTAGGCTAGATCCTGAAATATAAACCAGAGCTTATAAGAGAATAGAGGATGGAAGGGTGATGGAGCTGGAGGGAAGAGTAAATGCCAAGTGACCCAAGTGTGAGAATGAATGCCATCAGTCTTGTTTGATACTTGGAGAGATTGATATGGGTACCGGGGACATAGACAGACAGACAGATAGACATCTCAGAATAACACACTTTTATCATTCTTAATGACAGAAGCAGTAACTACATTGACTCCCACAGCGGTGAGCAGAGAGCACCTCCCCAGACGCTGTGCCTGGGTGAGCTGGCCCTGGGTACTGGATGACTTCCTGTCCCACAGGGTGTGAGGACTGGGGGCGGGTGCTGAGACCCATTCTGCTGGATTCAGGGATACTGCTCTATGTCCCAAAGGCCAACCCGGCTGTGCGTGGGAGAAGTCTAGCAAAGGTCACTCTTCCTCTTCTACTCTTCCTCCCCCCCCTCCAGTCAGATGAGGCTGGGGAATGAAGGATTATCTCTTCATGGCTTTCCAGATGGTGCTCTTCTTGCAGGCATGGGCTGGCTCCCCTAGCTTGTTTCTGAAGACCCTAGGAAACTCTCAGAGGAGCGTCAGAATGGGGTGGATGGGGAGAGCCCTGGAAGCCGGCTCTTCCAGCCTGCCAGGCTTGAGGCAGTCAGGACGGTGCTCCAACACGATGCCTCACAGCAGGAGAGAATGCCGCCACGACTGCCGGGGGAACGGCCACGCGGAATGCTTCTTTTCCCTTCTCACCGCCACTTCTCAGATCCTGGCACCGCCGTGGTCTCTGCAGGAAAGTCATCAGAAATGAGCCCGACCAGCCCCATCCTTCCAAAGAGTCTGAACAGTCCTTCATCCCCCCTGGAGTCGTCTGTCCACCCAGGTGCAGGATGCACCACTGAGCTGAGAGCAGGTTGTACTAATTTGGCAATAGGACGCACTCTCTCTGGTTCTGACTGTGCCAGGGACCATGACCCAGCAGCGTCACCCAGCCCATGTCCCTGGGCTTCCTTCAGTTCTCATCTGGCAGCTCAGGGCTGCTGTGCTCAGCTTTGCCTGAGCCTTATCTCTCATTGGTTCCTTCCCATCATGTATCCCAGATCAGTTTCCTCCCAAACATGCCTCTCTGACCCTCTCTGGCTGCCCCTTCCCCAGCGCCTCTTAATCATCCTCTGGGCTCTTTCAGTACTTGTTGAACATCCCAGCTCCACGGGGACAGAGTTCTATTTATTTCTTCCTCTCACATCTGGGGGGGAGAGAGTCACACAGTTGTGGTCTGGGCTGGGGCCAAGGCTCAGTGAGTCAAGTGTTTGTCTTGTAAGTGTGAGGGCCGGAGTTCGAGTCCCGGCACCCATACAAGAAGCTTGGTGGGTGGCATGTGCCTGTCACTGCAGTCCTGGAGGCTCCCTGTAGTTCGCTGGTGGGCCAGACTAGCAAGTGAGTCCCAGACTAGTGAGAGACCCTGTCTCAAGGACAGCTGCATCACCAAAGCCCACCCCAGCCCGGGTGACAGCTCACAACGCTAGGAACCTGGAGCACAGTGCACAGCCTGCAGGCAGCTCAGTGGGTCAAGAGTGTCCTTTCCTGGTGCCTCAGTTGGTCTGAGCTTCTTCCAGGCAGCTCGTCTCCTCAGAGTGACTCTTAGCTGTCTTTATCACTTGTATCCTCTTGGAGAGGGAGGGGCCTAGTGAATCTGCTCAGTTTCAGGGACTTCCTGGAGCAGTTTCGAGTTGCTTCCTTCTCTGCAGGATGGAGTGTTTCACTGTAAACACCCTGAGTCTTAAGGGGTCTCCTCCCAAGATGGAGGGGTTGAGTCTGAGAGGAATTCCTACAGGCAGCATGGTGGGTCAGGATGCAGAGACATCCCCACCTCTATTTGCTTCACTTTTCTCCTCTCCCTCTTTTTCTGTCCAGACTCCCAGCCCATGGGATGGCGCCACCTGCATCCAAGGCAGGACTTCCTGCTTCAACTAGTCCTCTCCACGCATCCAGGGTGTGCCTCACAGTTCTCCTAGATGATAGTGCTGAGTAAACTTCTCGATGAGTCCTTAGAACTTGGCTGTGACAAGACACGTGTTCTCTATTCCCAAGAGAGGTGGCAACCACTCTCATGCACAAACGCTCCCACCACACGGTGCTGTACCCACCAGAGGCCCAACGTACACTGGAGCTTAGACTGTGAAACTCCAAATCTAGATAAACCCTTTCTCTTTATAAAGTTGGCAGCCTTGGGTATTTTGCGATAGCTGCTGTAAGAACTGTCTAACAGAACAACTAATAGACATACCTCCTCGGCTTTGAGAGTTTGCAGGGAGACACGACATGATGTTTCCACACACACACTCTCCTGGGTATACTGTCCCCATAAGCCAAGAATGCCAAGTGTTGCCAAGAATGCAGGGGTCTGGGGCCACTTTGTATGGCTGGTTTGAGATTGGATTGGTGCATCTGCTTGAGCACTCTGTGGCCTCCACAAATGCCAAATGCACTCATGTTGTGTGAGCAGTAAGGCCACTTCCTGATACCAAGTCAATGAAACCACCCAGATGTTCACAAGGAGACTGGAACTGAACACCGACTGTAGCCCGTGCCCCGCCTGGGAGTAGAACAGAAAAGCAAGATTCCCCTAAAGGCCGGCAAACATACACGGAAACATGTCTGAATTGCACAGACGTAGTTTTGAGTAAAAGAAATGAAGACATAAAAGAGCGCATTGAGAATGGCCACATGGATGAATCCCGAGGGCAGAACACCCCACGGGCTCCTGTCTGAACACCTCGTTCCCAGCAGGTGGCGCTATTTGGGACCTTCAGGAGGTGGAGTCTTATTGGAGGAAGTGGGTTACTGGGGGCGGGTCTTAGGGTTTGCAGCCCAGCCCAGCTTCCTGTCCCTTCCTGATCTTCCGAGGTGTGTAGAAGCAGGCGCCCCAGGCTCCTGCCATGATGGGCTGCGTCTCCTCAAATCCGAGCCGGAAGCAACAGTTCTTCCCCTTAATTGCTTCTCTCAGGTGTTTTGGGATGACAAACAGGAAGTAACAGGAGCAGGAGAGGTGGAGAAGAGGGGGACGGACCCGCACTACCCCAGAGACAAGCGGCTCAGGGGTTGGAGAACACTGGGTGACCGTGCCAGGGCTTCCTGCTCAATGCTGGATCTCCACGCAGTCATCCGTATACACCACGTATGCCTTTTTAAGTGGATGCTGTACCCTGATGGAATTTATTGGAAAATATTTGTGGGGTCCTGCTATGTTCAAGCTTGGCTTGACCCTGGATGTGTACAGACTCAGGAAGGAGCCAGTTCTTGCTATATACCTTCCCCAAATCCCCGCTGGTGGCCTCAGGAAGGAGCCCTCCTGCCTTTACCTGGAGACGGGCAGTTCTCTCCCTCTCTGCTCCCCGTGAGCCTCTGCATTTCCTCTCTGAGCACTTTCCAGCGCTGGCCCAGCCTCCTGTGACCCTGCTACAAGAGCAGCTGATATCCTGTGGGTGCCAGGTTGGTGTGCTCTTCACAGCCGGGAACACCGTGGTGTGTCTGCCAGTGTCATCAAGGAATTCCCAGCTTTCCAAGCCAGCGAGCAAAAGTCCAGCCCAGCACTTTCAGGGAAATTTAACATAGCCGTGCTGTGGCGCTGGCGCTGGCGTCTGAGGGTCATTCATTATCACAGGACTTATTTTATGCTGTTTAATGGGACGTAGTCAATTCCCAGGGATAGGGCAGAGCCTCCTGATGGCTTCTGCCAGTGTTTACCTCCACAGCTTCCCCTTACCTCAGCCAACTTCCCACTTAAAGTGGCTGAGACTTCATAAATGATGAGTCTGGCCACCCCTGTGCGTTCACGGCACCATTAATTCTTTGCAAAAAGCCCAAAGTGTCCAGGCTTAATTGTTCTCACTTGGGGGCTGTGGTGGGAAATGGATGCAGGCTCCGTTAGTTCCACCAGAAAATCTGACTTGTGGCATTTGATGCTTCACCTATGACATCATGATCTCAGCCCACAAAGAGAGGAGAAGGGGCCTGGGGACCCAGAACAAGGGCTGTCCCTCAAAACAGGAAACAGTGGCTGTGAGGATATGGTGGTTGCAGGGGCTGCTATGTTTGGAAATCCTTTGATCCCTACTTCCTCAGAGATTTTAAGAATTAAATGACTTGGACAGCCCAGTAGTCAGAACCACTCATATGTGGGATCAGCATTTGAAGGGATTGACTGTGCTGAGCATTCCACTGTGTGCGGTGCCTCGTGAATATTCTTCGGCCCAACCTTTGAACAGCATTTTAGAGCTGTGGAAACTGAGCTACAGAGATATTGAGTAATTGCTTAGGGACGCAGAGCTGGGAAGAAGGAAGTTATGATCTGAGTCTCTAAGCCAGATGGTGGTGGCAGTGCACACCTTTAATCCCAGCACTCAGGAGGCAGAGCCAGGCGGATCTCTGAGTTTGAGCCCAGCCTGGGCTACAGAGTGAGTTCCAGGACAGCCAGGGCTACACAGAGAAACCCTGTCTTGAAAAACAAACAAACAAATCCACGTCTCTGAGAAACAGGACCTCGGTGTGCAGGGTCCAGGGACAGTGCTCTTTGCCCCACCTGCCTCACTGTTGATCATGGCATGAGAACTCAAGGGATTTCTCATCATGGTGTGTATATGTGTTACCGGATGGCCTCCCAGTACCCAACTCTGACTGTGTCTGACCTTTGTCTCCACTGGTCCAGACCCACAGATCTTCCCTTCTCAGTCATCCTATTAGGTCACGTCTGCCTAGATGCTTCCAGTTGCAACAGGGTTCCACTTTGGAAACCCCACAGCTGTGGAGATAGCTCAAGGGGTCTGGTACTCTTGAATCTTTCTTTAGCCACTAAGTCAGTAAGCCGAACTTGTGCTGTTCACTCCTCAATTTTCTCCTCTGCAAAATGGGTGGAAGAGCCTCTGCCTCACTTGGCTGTTGTGAGGCTTAAGGAAGGAGCTCAGAGGAGCGTAGCTTATGACTCACCCGTAGGTGATGCTCAGCAGATGCTGGCTGTTGTTCTCATGACCGGCCATGCACATGTCTATTCCCTGCCCTTAGTGTTTCCTGGTTCGCTTTTCTTGCCAGTAGGATATTCTCAAGGGTTTAGCAACTACTTCATTGGGTAATTCCTGGAAGTACTTATGCTTTTGTTTTTGATTGATGGATTCTTGTTGAATGGTTTTTGGGGAATGTCCGTTGTCTTAGTATGTGTTTCCGGTGCAGAATGGTTACACCCTGCAGACTAACAGATCTGGTCCCTCATGCACTTATTGTTCATGGTGAAAACATCTGTAATAAAATGTATTGTTTTAAGCAACTTTGAAATATCCTGAGATTATTATTGTCATAATCACTACTTCATGCTGTCAGCATTTCCCAGCTCAATCTTGGGTTTCACCAACTGGTGAGATCCCGTGGTACATGTGCCTATTCAGTGTGTGTGGCTTATCTCACTTAGCACAACATCCTCCAGGATCATCCATGTGGTTGTAAATGGCAGGACCTCTCCCTATTTTAGGGCTGTATAGTATTCCGCAGTGCTGTTATGCCATGTTTCTTTCTGTATACATTGATGGATCTGTGGGCTGTTTCTGCATCCTGGATGTTGTAGAGGGGGCAGATTTCTCTTCAGTGTGCCCATGTCTGTGCCTTTGAAAAGGAATCTAAAGTGTCTGGACACAAACTCTGCAGTGGGATGGCTGGATCATGCAATAATTCTGTTGGAGTGTCTGTGACTTCCATGCTGCTTTCCTGGTTGTTTGTATGAATCTGTGTCCCCACCAACAATGTGCAGGACTCACACTTGCGATGACATGTGATCTCTATTTTTTTTTTTTTTCTGACAGTAGCTCTTTCAACAAGTGTGGGCTTGACTTCACCTTGCAGTTTGGACTTGCATCTATATCCCCGAGGGTAAATGTGTGAGAAGCCTCCAGTCTCTGGCCATGTGCCACACGTCTTCCTCAGTGTCCATTCAGGTTTTGCGTGGGCTCCTTTTTCCTCGCTGTTGGCTTGGATTCCTTGTGTAGTTTGCATATGATTTCCCTGGCATAGCTCGTGATGTTTTTCTAGTCCCTGCATTATCCTCTCACTGCCAATTGTGCTGTTGGTGGCACAGTGTGTCAGTGGAACGTCCTGCTGTTTATCTTTGCTTTTCCTGTCTGTGAATTTTGGGTTATAAAGAAGACATCTTTGTCTCCACCAATGGTCGGTCCAGTTCGTTTTCCCTATACTGTCTGTCTTTGAGTCTAGCCCTTGCAGCTGTACCCTGTTCGGAACTGACTCCCGTAGCTGGCACGAGACAAGAGTCCAACTTCTTTCTTCAATCAGTTTTCCCAACGTCATTATTGAAGAGACACACTTTTTGTTGTGTTTTCATGGGATCTGTTGAGAGTAATTGTCCA
This sequence comes from Peromyscus leucopus, assembly GCF_004664715.2. NCBI lineage: Eukaryota > Metazoa > Chordata > Mammalia > Rodentia > Cricetidae > Peromyscus > Peromyscus leucopus. Next base: position 2,472,127 of record NC_051082.1, on the reverse strand, counting down.
GAAATAATGTGTGGTTTGATGTCCGGGCTGTCCATTCTGTACGGTTGATTAACATGTCGATTTTTACACCAGGGCCATGCTGCCTCAGGCACTACAACTTTGTAGTGTATTTGAAGTCAGGTGTACAGTAACCACCCCCCTTTGCTGGCCATGCAGGGTCTCACACTTGCTAGGCAAATGAGCACTTCCCCACTGAGTTCCAGCCCTGTTTGATTCATTTTATTCCAGATTAGTTTAGCTAGTATAGGGTTTTTTTCCCCCTATGGTTCCATACAAATTTTAGGAATGTTTGTTCTATTTCTGTGCATTTTTATAGCAATTGCATCGAATCTGTAGATCCCTTTGGGCAGTGTGGACTTTTGAGCAGTGTTAACTCTGTCTGTCCATGGACATGGGAAATTTTCCCATGTAAATGTGTTGTCTGCAGTTTTTTTCCAGCCATGCTCTATGCCAAGGGTCCCCCCCCCCCGACAAGGTTTCTCTGTGTAGCTTTGGAGCCTGTCATGAAACTCACTCTATAGACCAGGCTGGCCTTGAACTTGAATTTGCAGAGATCCACCTGCCTCTGCTTCCCGAGTGCTGGGATTAAAGGCATGTGCCACCACTGCCTGGCTATGCCAAGGGTTCTTAACCTGTAGGGTGTGACTCCTTTGGGGGCTGAATGACTCTTTCACAGGGGTTGCATATCAGATATTTACATTATGATTACATTATGATTCATAACGGTAGCAAAATTACAGTTATGAAGGAGCAAAGAAAGATTTATGGTTCACTACAGCATGAAGAACTGTATTAAAGGGTGGCAGCATTAGGAAGGTTGAGAACTACTGCTCTATGCTTTCCGTGATGATGCTCTCACATCTTTGGTTAAATGTACTATGTACTAATTTTCTTTTTACACGTGTGTGTGTGTGTGTGTGTGTGTGTTGTGTGTGTGTGTGTGTGTGTGTGTGTGCAGTGCTCATGTGAGTGTACACATGTGGAGGTCAGAGTGTCCTCTGGGGTCTTCCTCAATTGTTCCCTACTTCTTGTTCATGGAGACGGGGTCTCTCTTTGAACCTGGAGCTCACTCATTGGGCTAGGGCAGCTAACCACTTTGCCCAGGATTCCCGACTCTGCTGGGATTTGAGGCAGCTGCCACACCCACTCAGCATTTCTGTGTGTCCCAGGGATCTGAACTCTGGTTCTCACCCACCGAGGCATCTCCCCAGGCCTCCAGTGCTGTGTTGTTGCCGTTCAAACGGAGCTGATGTTGGGTCTCTTTCCAGGGTGCTCCCTGACAACGTGAGGGAACGGGCCTTGCTTTCAGAGGTTGGTTTTATGCTCTGGAACTCCCCGGAACCCATCTCAGTTCTAACAGATTTTGGAGGTCTCTAGTGTTTTTGTGTTTGTTTGTTTGTTGTTTGTTTCCATGTCATCAGCAAACAGAAGTGATCTTCCCTCTTCCCTCTCTCTTGGGTGTCCTCTATTTGAATTTCCCTTGTCTAATCATTACAGCTAGAACTTCTAGAATGATGCTGCATGAGAGTGGCAGAGATGTGAATCTGAGAGGCTGGAGGCTTTCCTACACAGCCTTTATCTTCTCATTTGTTATTATTTAGTTAATTATGTGCGTGTGTGTGCACATATGCCATGGCCAGCATGTGGAGGTCAGAGGACAACTTGCAAGACTGTTTTCTCCTGCCACCATGTGGATCCCAGTTCAGTCTCGGTGGCAGACGCCTTTGTTCACTGAGTGGTCTTGTGGGCCCCAGACGTGGCCTTTCTTATGCTTGTGCTTTGTTTCTTCTGTGGCTGATTTACTGAGAATTTTTTTTTTCATGAAGGGTTATTGTCAGGTGGTACCTGCTGGGATGAGCACGTGGCATCTGTCCGTCCCTGCTAACACAGTTTGTCACATGTATTGATTGTTCTTGGTACTGAAGCCATATGGTTCTGTTGGTCGCTGCTCCATGACTGCCCTTTGAACCCACTGTGCGAGTGAGGATGCTGAGTCTGAGCAGACACCTGCCATCTCATGGTCCCCTAGCCAGGACAACAAAGCACGGGTTCCTCAGCTTCACGGCAGCCATGTCTCCTCTTTTGTTGAGGCCCAGTGTGGGTGTGTGGGAGGAGTCCCTGGTTTGGGTCCTCCTGTGTTTAGACTTAGCAGGAGGCAGAGGCGTGGTCTGGGGGCAGCAGGAAGTTTTTGGTGGGCTGCTCTGGTTCCGCCTGATGCTCCTCCCCCTTTGCTGTCTCGGTGGATGAAGAGGAAACAGTTTGTGCCTCGAGGACCAGAGGAGTTGCTGCTTGGTTCAGGAGCCTGGGGGCGGGAACAGTAAGGCTGCAAGTTGGGACACAAGCATTGTACTTGTGGCCACACCGTGCACAGGCCTTTGATGATGTCCCGTTCTTTCCCACAGTCCAGGCTCCCCAGCTGAAGCTGCATGTTTTCAGCAGGTGTCTCAGAGGCTTCCATGTGTGACCCTCAGGAGAAAGTTCCACTCTCACATGACATGCAGGCGGGAGGGGGAGGGGCGCGGCGCTGGGGATGGAGGGCGGTAGTGATGACTGAGTAGTGTGGCAGAGCTGTCCATCAGCTCTCAGGAACCTACTGTGGGCGGCATCTCCCAGAGGTGTGGCCACCAACTTCAGATCGATGGCTTGGATTTGGTCCCAGTGGAAATATTTACACCAGGAAACTGGCCGAAGAGGCTCCCCCAGGAGTCTCTGTGCCGGACAGCAAACACGTGTGGACGGCAGGTTTGGAGCCTTGGGGGCTTTTGTTATTATCTGTCCCCACTATTTTGTTTGTTTTTGGGAGCTAAGGCACCTAGAGCAGTTGGTTCCATCTGCAAAAACTTTGCAGTTCTATGCAGCGCTTCCCTGCCCCAGAAACAGCTCTGCCCCAGCTCGGAGTTCTTCGTGCTTTAAAAATATTTTCAGTACATATGTGTCCATAAATAATACATGGCATCGCTTTACATAGCCCGGGGTTGGTATCTACGGCACGGCACCATATGAGTCGTCCCACAACTTTTATTTTTAAATATATTTTATGTTTTTCAAAAGGGTTCTACATGTTGCTGTGTGTGCAATCGGAGTTCATTCATTTTAATTTCTATATGGTGCCCCACTGTACAAATATATCAACAGCCACTTCTTCCTCTCCCATTGATGGGCATGCAGGCTGTTTCCAACTTTGGTTTGCATTTTTTTTTTTTGGGTGCACATTTGCCAGAGACTTGAGAGAATATTCTGAGGAGTTGGATTTCTAGGCACAGGATATGTGTGAATGGTGACCTGTTACAGCCGGGGTGCCAAAGTGGTTGCTCACGGCTATTGTCAGGCAGCTTAGTATGGTGGGGTAAGACACTATCTGTTTGCGGATTTATTTTTAAAGACTTATTTTCATGGTACTTTAATTGTGTGTGTGTGTGTGTGTGTGTGTGTGTGTGTGTGTGTGTGTGTGTGTGTGTATTGCATGTGTGCAGGTGCCCATGTACGCTAGAAGAGGGCATCAGATGCCTGGAGCTGAAGTCACACGTGGTTGTGAGTCTCCATGTTGGTGCTGGAAACCAAACTCAGGTCCTCTGAGGCACCCCGCCAGCCCCTTGGTGGGTTGACTTTACATTTCTCAGTTTGTGTTCTGAGAAGCCTCCTCATCTCCCAGGCAATCCCCTCCTACGGTGCTGTTTGCTTATGTGTTTGTAAATCAGTGTGATTCTATGAAGCACCCCTTTTTATCTGATCTCACTTGGGGTGTCTGTGAACCGTAGCTCCCCCTGTGGGTCTTATTGTATCTGTTGTGCTCTTGTGTCCAATGTCACAGAAACAGCTCATCCTGAGGTCATGACCCCCCACCCCCAAGCTTTGTCATGAACTCTTAAGTGTTTTCCTTCCTGCCAGGTCTGAGGTAAACCTGCAGTTTGTTTTTGAATGACATGTGGAAACAGTCCGTTTGTTTCTGCATGTGCATGAGTGTGAATCAGTGCTCCTGTGAATGAGTCTCTACCTGGCTTCTCTCCTCTGCTTCCTGCTTGTGTTCTGAGATGTGAGTTCTCGGCTGTTCCTGCTGCCATGCTCGCTGTCTGCTGCCCCAACATTTATCCCTCTGGAGACGTAACCCCACGTAAACTCTCCCTTCTATAAGCCAAGAATCCTAGAGCCTTCGAGCCCTCAAAGCCCGCCCTCGTGACGCACTTCCTCCAGCCTGGCCACGCCTCTTCCTCCAGCCTGGCCACGCCCCTTCAGCCACCCACACAGCACCACCCACATCTGAGCCACTACATCTGGCATTCTCTGACTGTGGCATGTACGCACCTTCCCCGTTACAAATAGATAAAATGTAACAAAATAAAATAATTTCAGGGCTGAGGAAGAGGCTCGGTGAGTGAAGCAACTCGCTCTGAAACCACGAGCATGAGATGTTTGTTGCCATCCCAGTGGTTGTGACAGCCCACCCATGATGTCAGCACCTTGAAGGTGGAGATGGGAGCGTCCCAGAACAAGCTGTCCAGCAAGACTTGTGTCAGTGAGCTCTGGGTTCGATTGAGAGACCCTGCCTCAGTGAATAAGGGGGAGAGCAATCGAGGAAGAACCCCTGGTGTCAGCCTCAGGTTGCCTCGTGTGTGCCCACACACGTGTGAACGGTCATACACACGTGTATATACACTATATACATACACACATGCAAGAAATAAGGAAAGTGAGTGTTTGCCATATACTTCCTGTTTAGTAGATCAAAGACTGTCCCAAGCCTATGGAATTTTTCTTACGAATACATGTTGGACTTTCCTCTGTGATTCCCTCTTGGTGTGATTGTGGAGTTGACCCCTCCTTCCCCCTGAGGTGGGAAGCCACGCCTGCAACCTCTCATCTTGTGTTCCTGGGCACACTTAATTGATCAGCCATGGCATATTTGTTCTTCATTCGATTTAATTTGCAAAGTTTTGGTTGAGATTTTGACTGTGTCAGCTCACGGGTGAGATCACCTCACATTGTCTTCCTTCTGCTGTTCTGGCCCCAGGAGTGAAGATGGGAATGTTTATTCCTTGAGCAGTACGAGGATTAGTTTGTTGTTCTTTTCTTTTCTTTTTTTTTTCAACGTGCAGAATCAGCTGTAAACATATCTAGGTTTGGAGTTTCCTTTTAGAAAGTTTAAAATCTATTTCATTTGTCTAACAGACTTGGAGACTTGGGATTCGACCTCTTCTCTGTTTCTTTTGCTGATGCAATTAAAGGTGTTTTGTAATACTCTATTAACATTTCAGATTTCTCCATGTATTCATTTAAACTGTTCCCGGGCCTACAGTGTTGAGGTGTCTGTAAGATCTGTAGTGTTCTCTCACGGTTGCTGCTATAGGCAGGGTTTTCTCTGCATTTCATCAGCTTCCCTTCCCAGAATTTGTCAGTTTTATCAACCTATTTAAAATAACAAGAACAACAAATTCAGGCTTTCTATTACTTTTCTTTCTTATTGAACACTTTCTGGTTTATTTCTGTATTTATTTATTATTTATTTGAGATGGAAAATGGCATTTGAATCTCAGTCTCATGGCGCCTATGCACTTGGAGCCCAGACTGTATCTCTGTGCTATACCTCACTTGCTCTCGTGTGCCACAGCTTATTACAATCAATGAAATAACTTCACTGTTTCCCATTGATTTATTTATTTTTGACCTGGGGGCTAGATACTGCTGTTTAGCTTCTTGGCACCTGGAGATCTCCCACTGACCGTTTTTTTTTTTTTTTTTTTTTTGTATTAATATATTTCTTCATTCCTCTCTGCTTACGGAGCATGACTGTGTTCACAGTTTTGAAATATCAGGACTTTCCGGTCCCTGGCATGCAGTCATTTTGGTGAATGTCCCATGGGAAAGAGCAGCTCATCCTGCCTCATGCCTCTCATCTGTCCGTCAGGGCTCCGTTGGCTGTCACGTTGGTCTTTGTCACGGCCGCCCTCTGACTTTATTACCATGTCGTCTCCTGACAAGGGTGTGCTGACCTCACTTGTTCACACACTCCCTTATGCCCTCCGGAATTTTGTTTACTTTATGTGTTTGAAGCTGTGTTATTGGGTGCGTACAGGTTTAGGATTATAATGTGGCTCTATGGGGTTTATTCTTCTTCCCTGTCTGCTATTCCTGTGCCCCGTCCACTTCGTGGTTGTTCAAGCTTTCTTTTCTTTTTCTGAGACAGGGTTTCTCTGTGTAGCTTTGGCGCCTGTCCTGGATCTCGCTGTGTAGACCAGGCTGGCCTCGAACTCACAGAGATCCTCCTGCCTCTGCCTCCCGAGTGCTGGGATTCAAGGCGTGCACCACCACCGCCCAGCCTCAAGTTTTCTTTTTGCCGTCATTTGTTTTGTATTTTTTTTTATGTGTTCGTGTGTTCTCCCTTCTTGTATTCACACACTGAAAGCAAGGCTCTCGTGAGCAGCGTGGTTCCTCAGCTGAGTCTGTCCATCTTCATCTTTCACTAGGGATGCTTACATCATTTACATACAACAATTGCCATGTCAGATCACATCAACACTGTAAATGTGTGAGACAAATTGCTAGCCTTAAAGATTATATGAATTGGGGCTGGAGAGATGGCTCAGTGGTTTAGAACACTGGCTGCTCTTCCAGAGGACTCAGGTTCAATTCCCAGCACCCACATGGCAGCTCATAACCGTCTGTAACTCCAGTTCCAGGTGATCTAACACCCTCACACCAATGCACATAAAATAAAGTTAAACTTTAAAAAAGATTATATGAATCTGTTCATTAACGTGTTTGTAATCCGCATATTGATGCTGCATATTACAGATCACGATCTTACATTGATTTTTATCAAGTTTATCTTTTAAGGACCATGTCTTCATATACAATTGCATTTTTCTGTAATTCCAGCATTTGGTCATAAGTTCAAGGCCAATCTAAGGACATACAGGTTTGCCTGGACTACGGTGTGAGGCCCTGTCTCAAAAAAAAAAAAAAAAAAAAAAAAAGAATTCTTGGGCTGAAGAGATGGTTCAGTGGATAGAACACTTGCTTTATCCCTAGAACCCATGGAAAACTTCACACTCTGTAGTCCTTGTGTGCTCCCACCTCCAGGTGGGGACAGAAGAACCCATGGAAGCTTGTGGGCTAGCCTGGTGTACTCCGGAGTAATAATAAAACCCTGCCTTAAACAAGGTGGAAGGTAAGGACGACACCTGAGGCTGACCTGTGACCTTTACACATGTGCCAGCACACACACACACACACACACACAACACACACACACACACACCATTTTATTGTGTATTTCATGGGTTCTCAACCTGTGGGTCACAGCCCCTTTGGCAAACCTCTAGCTCCAACAATATTTACGTTACAATTCATAACAGTAGCAAAACTACAGTTATGAAGTCTCAATGAAAATAATTTTATGGTTGGGGTCGTGACAACACACACAGGGAACGGTGTTGAAGGTCGAAGGCTAAGAACCGCGGTATTCGTTTAAGCGTGTAATATATAAACGAATACTGGTTTCGGCTAAATTCACTCACCGTAATGATAGCAAATGAAGTCAGCTTCCTCTGCCATGTGCCCCTTCCTTATTCCTGCTCTGACTGGGGCTGGCGTGATGCAGAGGCCAGCCAGAGGCAGGAAGCTGTGAGAGGGTGTCCGGCTGCTGTCTTTCCCAGTCTTGGGGCGTGTGACACCCACGTCACCAGCAGCTTTGTGTGTTTTCTTACACTTTTGATAGACTTGAGACTGCTGCCTCTCAGCCTCCGTTTCCTGTGGGTTCTGGTCATGAGTTCTGTTAAGTTTTTGGGTTTTTTTGTTGTTGTTTGTTTGTTTTTCTGAGACAGGGTTTCTCCGTGTAGCTTTGCGTCTTTCCTGGAACTCACTCTGTAGCCCAGGCTGGCCTCGAACTTACAGAGATCCACCTGGCTCTGCCTCCTGAGTGCTGGGATTAAAGGAATGCGCCACCACTGCCCGGCAAGTTCTGTTAACTTTTCAAACAGCGCATTTCTTCCTTAGTGTCGGAACGACGGCGTGAGCTCTCATATACCTTAGTCACTGCCATCAGAATGGACTCACGGAGCAGCCTGTGCACTCTCAGGTTAGGCCTCCCGGGACGTGTCACCTCCTCGGATGCGTCTTCACTTTGTTAGGAGTCTGTACGCCTGTGTCCACGGGGCGTGTGGCCTCTTGCCTGTAGCCTGTTAGCGTCTGGAACCAGGTCAGGTGGCCCTGGCTAAGATTGCTTTTCTGGCGGTTGCCTTCTGAAGGAGGGCGCTGTCTGGCTCTGTCACTCTCTTCCGTGCCTGAGAATCCTCCCTCCTGGAGCTGTTGTGTGAGAAGGGTTTAAATTTTAAATCAAATTTCTTTAGTGTACCCGCAACTATTCATATTTCCTGCCCCCCTTTTTCCTAATGCCAACTTTGGCAATTTAAATCTTTAAAAAAAAAAAAAAAGCAAACCTCTTTTGCAGTTTATCTAAATTTCAAAACGGGCTGGCATCAACTTGACTGTGTGGATGGCTTTCCCAGGGCTCCTCAGCCCAGGACATCCTGTCAGATTGGGAGCCGCACTCCCCCAGCTCTCCCTCTGGGTCCCTCTGCCCTCCTCCCTTCCACCACAGGGTCCTTTTCTCAGCTCCGCAGTTCTGAGGGAGGAGGCAGCAGGCTGCCTTTTCAGAGGCTTTGGTCTCCCACTTTCCTCCCGCATAGTTACAGGCAGCATTAAAAAAGCCCGTGGGGTGCAGAACTGGCCTTTCGCATTTCAGATGTTACCACCTTTGCCCCACAGCAGCCATGAGCTCGCTCCTTTCTCCAGGGCTGCTCTGAGATGCTAGCTGCCCAGAGGGACTCACCAACCCACACAATCTCTTGGTTTCATGTGACAAAATCATTTTGAATGACAGCCACGTAATAATCAGAAATCATTACCGTTTCCTTGATTTGTCCCTTGGTTTCACAATAAACACGAATATGGAATAAAATTCGATTAGAAACTTTCACATGGCCGGGCAATATAGCTGAGCTGGTAAAATACTCACTCGGCGAGCTGAAGAACCCGAGTTCGGATCCCCAGTACCCCTGTGAAATCCAGGTGCACCCGTGTCTACCTATAATCCCATAGGTCGTTGGGGAAAATAGGAGGATTCTGGGGCTCAGTGGCTACCACTCGAGCAAAAAAGTCAATGTCCAAAAAATAAGGTAGACAGAGACAGTGGAAGACATCAGATATCCCTCTCTGGCCTCTACATGCACACCCATGGGTGCACACACCCACACATGCATTACATCCCCTCCCACACACATCAGTGTCTCATAAACCTGGCATAGAAAAACACAGGAGTGCATGTCCTCACTCGTCTGTGGGAGCTGCAGTATGATCTCATAGAAACAGAGAGCCATGGAGATGCCACCTGAGACTGAGAAGAAGAGTCCCGGGTGAATAGGGGTCCAAGCCACAGATGGGGGGAAGTGTGCAGCAGGGGACTGAGGTCCGCAAGTGTGGGTCATACGGAGCTATCCAGCCAGGAGGCGGCTTCGGAAGGTTCTGAACACACAGGAAACAGTCTGTGAAGATGGAACCTGCCTCCCATCACACAGGCCCGAAGGATGCTCAGTGATACCTATCGGAAGTCAGTACAGATGACACGTGCCAATCAAAATGAGTTCAGTTTAAAAATTCAGTGCCCTACTTATGAAACAAAACTGTCACGTCTTAAGGCTCATCGTCTACTGTACTTTTTGAAAACGACACATAAATGAAAAGAACCCTCCCAGTGGCCCATGTTTATATGACCAGGCATGATTTCCCCTCCCATGGATCAGGCCTCCAAGTCAATCAAGTGAGCAGTTGGTTACCCCAATAGACAGTCCTGCCACATTTGCCCCAGCGAACGCATCTTGCCTGGAAGGTTGGTATGCAGTATGCAGTATGCAGGGTGCAGCACCGGATAAGGTAATTGACATCTTCCTCCCCTAGCGACCTGCATGGCACCTTCAGCACCATGAAAGTCACCAGCCGGGAGGGTTTCCTAGTCAGTTCAAGACAGACGTCTCCAAAGCGCATGGTGTCTTCAGCAACAGGGTCTTACCATCCAGTTGTGGTGGGCAACTCATCTATGGCAATGGCCTGTGTTGTTTCAGGTGCTTTCGGGTCACCTACGTCCACTGGTTCATAGAGGGGCACCTACCCCCGCCTGCCTGGCACTGAGATGTTCGTTTATTTGCTCACATCTTCTGGGAGCAGTACTGCTCACCAAAGTTCTGTTCAAACTCCTTCCCCCCCCAAAAAAAAATGACATTTTTAATTAGTTTACAAACTGATGGGGTTTCATCCATGAGAGCCATAGTAACCCACCCTTTAGTTCCCTACCCCTGTCCTATGCTGGTTTCAATCTTTAGCTTCCAGTATTCGCCCCCTATTCTTTCAGATCACATACACTGTTCTATTCTATGTATGTGTGTGTAATCATATATATGTGTGTGATCATAAATGTGTGTGCATATATGTGTATATATGTGTGTGTGCATATATATGTATATATGTATGTAATCATATATATATGTGTGTGTTATCATAAACGTGTGTGTGCATATATGTGTATATATGTGTGTGTGCATATATATGTGTGTGTGCATATATAATGTGTGTGTGCATATATATGTGTGTGTGCATATATGTGTATATATGTGTGTGATCATAAACATGTGTGCATATATGTGTGTGCATATATGTGCACACACACACACACACATATATGTGTGTGTGTGTGTGTGTGTTGCAGGACCACAGGCTCCCGAGCGGCTTCTTCATGTACACTTCATTTTGTTCTAGACTCGCCTGGCCGTTCGTTTCCCCATCCTCAGCACCACGCGACTGCTCGATGCCCATATTCACTTCACTTATATTACACTATCCCGCTCCCTCTCACATCCCCTACACTCTGCCCATTTATAATTTCCTGGCCTTCACATGTACTCCGCGTTCAACACACAATCAGGCTGGCACCTCGGAGGGGAGCACACGTATGTGAGAGATCACACTGTGTTTGTCCTTGGGCCTTAGCGCCTCAGCCAGTGTAACCGTTTTCCAGTTCTATGCATTTACCTGCAGGTTTCACTTCTCTTTTCAGCGAATGTCCACACTTTCCTTATCCAGTGCTCCACTGACAGATGTCTAGGCCGACTCCAGGTCACTGCCAATGTGAATAGGATGTGGCGGTGAACGTGGAAGCCTGGTGGTGAACGTGGAAGATTAGCAGTGAGTGTGGAAGTGAAAGAGGAAGCATAGCAGTGGACATGAAAGAGTGACAGTGAACGTGGAGGTGTGAACGTGGAGGTGTGAACGTGGAAGTGTGAACGTGGAAGTGTGAATGTGGAAGTGTGGTGGCTTTGTTGCAGGCAGTGCCCAGGGGTGGGAGTGCTGTGTTGTGTAGACCCTAGTTCTAGATTTTGAGCAAACTCCATACTGACATCCAGAGTGCCTGCTCTAGATCTCTGTCTCTGTCTGTCTGTCTGTCTGTCTGTCTCTGTCTCTCTGTCTGTCTCTGTCTCTGTCTCTGTCTCTGTCTCTGTCTCTGTCTCTCTCTCACACACACACACACACACACACGCACATGCACACACGCGTGCGCGCGCACACACGCGCACGCACACACATGCACACACACACACACACACACACACGTCTGACTGGAGTGAGGTGGGATTTTGATATAGTTTTAATCTGCCTGTCAAGGGATGGCTGAGGATGGTGATGACTCTAAGTGTCTGCTGACGTTTCTGTTTCTTCTGTGAGGACTCTCTGTCCCGTTCCAGAGCCCAGAGCCCATTTAAAATTGTGTTGTTTGTTTTCTCAGTGTTCAGGGTGTGTGTGTGTGTGTGTGTGTGCTATAGCTATAGATATATAATGTTCTAGACACCAATCCTCCATCAGATGCACGGCAAACAAAGACTTCCCCCTCTCGGTGGGTGGCCTTTTCACTCTACTGAATGTTTCCTTGACTGTATGGAAAGAAGTGTGTTAATCTCACCTGCCAGCTGTCACTCTTATTTCCTGAACTAGTGGGTCCCAACTAGAAAGTCCAGAAGAGAGAGAAACTCTTTCAACAAAGTGGCAGGACATAAAATGAACTTACAGAATCATTGGCCTCTGTGTGCCAGGAACAGACGTGCTGGGGAAGAAGAATCAGGGAAATTAGAAAAAACACACATCTCACACACACACACACACACACACATGTGCACACACACGTGCACACACATACATGCACACATACACAGCACATGTGCACACACAGGCACACATCATGCACACATACATACATGTGCACATACACATACAATACCTGGGAACAAACCTAATTAAGGAGACAAAAGACCTCTACAGTGAAACCTTTAAGACAAAGAAAGAACTTGAAGACACCAGAAGATGGAAAGACCTCCCGTGCTCATGGGCTGGATTAAAATCATGAAAATAGTCATCCTACTGAAGGCAATCTACAGATTCAACACAATTCCCATAAAAATACCAGGACTCCCCCTCCCATAGATATGAAAAAATAAATCTCAAAATGCACATGGAGGCACAAAATGTGAAGAATCGCTAAGGCAGGCCTAAACAAAAAGAACCTTGCAGGAGGCATCACCACACTGGATTTCAAAGTATACTACAGAGCCACAGTAATAAAAACAGCATGGTCCCTGCACAAAACAGTCTCACAGTCCAATGGGACAGAATCGAGGGGCAGCTGCAGCCGCCTGATATTTGACAAAGAAGCCAAAAATGCACGTTGGCAAAGTGACAGACTCTCTAGCAAATAGTGCCAGGGAAACTGGATGCAACATGCAGCAAATGAAGCTGGATTCCTGCCTCTCACTCAGCTCAAAACTCCGCTGCAAGTGACTGGAGGCTTCAACAGAAAACTGATGCCCCCAGACCCTGAACCCGCTGTGAACTTAACTCTAAACAAAGGCTTTCAGCTATTCCGGCATCCAGCGGAGCATCCTGTGGAACGGGAAGGGCAGGCAGCCTAGGCACCACACCACTCGGTGTGTCTGGGAGGGGCGGTTTACCTGGGGAGGAGAGACACAGAGAAAGTGCCTCACAAGAGTGGAGGAGCAGCCAAGAGAGTTGAGCCGCCTTATGCTCCTGCCATCGTGCCTCCCCGCTGTGAAGGGCCTGGGAAACCCACCCTTCCTTCCTTCCTTCCTTCCTTCCTTCCTTCCTTCCTTCCTTCCTTCCTTCCTTCCTTCCTCCCTCCCTCCCTCCTCCCTCCCTCCCTCCCTCCCTCCCTTCCTTCCTTTTTCCTTCCTTCCTGCCTTTTTCCTTCCTTCCTTCCTTCCTTCCTTCCTTCCTTCCTTCCTTCCTTCCTCCCTCCCTCCCTCCCTCCCTCCCTCCCTCCCTCCCTCCCTCCCTTCCTTCCTTCGTCAAGCATTTTGTCACAGCCGCGTGAGAGCAGCGGCGCACACTGACTTTTAACTTTTCTCGCTAAGCTGATAGTAAGTTTTGGAGTCAAACCGAGCCATTTCTAGCCTTAAAAATTAACCTGTAAACTCCCTTTAAAACGTCTCTTCAGCTCCTCTTTTAATGAAAATTAGAATTGGAAATGAGGGTTGAACTTTCAAAAGAGTTTTTAGAATGTATTTGTCTAATTATTCCAGCTTTGCCTTTCAGATGTTACACAGCTTCCTGATGGGAGCCAGTGCCGGCCCCACGTTCCCGACATGCACCTGGCAGGCTGTCGTGTGTTTTTAATGATATCACTGACTCTGCTCGCTCGCCCCAGTTCATATTTAACATCTAGTTTTGTTATGTTTATTGCGTGTGTGTACGTGTGTGTGTGCGTGTGTGCGCGCGTGCGTGCGTGTGTGTGTGTGTGTGTGTGTGTGTGTGCGTGTGTGGTGTGTGTGTGTGTGTGCGCGCGCGCGCGCATGTGCATGTGCACACAACTGTGTGGAAGTTAGAGGGCAACTTGCAGGAATCGGTTTTCTCCTTGCACCACGTGGGCCCAAGGATTGGGCAGAGTTCAGCCGGCGTGGACCAGGCATCCTTACCTGCTGGGCTGGCCCTAGCTCCTAATATCTAGGTTCATGATTTTCTTATCAGTTCTGGTGCACGGGTGTGACTAGTCTAAAGTGAACTTGAACTTGGTCCCACACTTACCAGTCTTTAAATAACATGTTTGACAGACAGCCACGGTGTCTCAGCCTCTCATCCCAGCACTTGGGAAGGGGAGACAGGAGGGTCAGGAGTTTAAGGCCATCCTCAGCTATATGGTGAGTTCAAGGCCAGCCTGGACTACTCGAGACCCCGCCTCAAAACACCAATAAAATAAAATAATGCATAGACTGTTGGGTTTGTCTGCTCCTGAAAACTTTGGTGTAACTAAAATGATCATTTCCCAGGGATGAGGGTGGGCCATCCATCAGGAGAGGAGATGGGATATTTTCAACACAATTGGTCATATGAGGCATGTGTTTCCAACACTCTCTGCCGGTCCAAGACCATGGGGGTCCGAGTTCTGGTACTTGCCCGGCAGGAGGGAAGATTTTAAGATGAGGTTTTGCTGAGGGGGATGATGGTTCAGTGGACATCTGTTTGTCCTCCTGAGTCCCTTAAGGACAGGAGAATACTGGCTATTGTCATTTGATCTTCAGTACCCAGCATGCAACAGGACAAGAAGAAGCACCATGATTCCGGCACATGGATGGCTGGAGTCAGACCAGCCGTGGTGGTCACCACTGAGGTGCCCACTCCTGTCCTCCTTGCCACCTCCAGGGGACAAGCCAGCCCAGGGAGGCACAGTCTTCTTTGGATCATTTGTTCCCCATCATCATGGTGGAGTTTTCAGAGCAGTGCTAGCTGTTGGGTGGAAGATGACCCCCCCCACACACAAAGGCTTTCTAAAGTACATGGGTCCTAAAACGTTCCATTTGTGCCAACCAAACCCAGCAAAGTTCACCCATCCAAGAGCGGTCTATCTCAATCCAACTTCAATCAGCTTCTGAGAGCCAGCACGATCTAACCTCAGCAACTATGAAATGGAGCTTCTGTGAGCCAGCATGGTCTAACCTTAGCAACTGTGAAAAGTAGCTCTGTTCACCTGGAGAATTAGCCAAACCCCACATGACCCCATGGCTACTTTTCAGCCCTGATGGCCCACGTTAGCCCAGTCCCCAGTCAGTGTAAATTAGCCCAGGCCCCAGCTTGCCATGGGGCTCCCCAACTGACCATTCAGTTCAGGCCGTGCAAGTTTGCAGACCGCCTCCAGCCACGCTTCTGTTTGAGGAGGGCTCGTACTCTGGACACAAACACAGTGTCAGGGGAAGGTGTTTGCCCACCATGTCTGGAGTCACAGTGGCACCAAGCCTCCCCGGCATAGGCAGGGAGACACTGAAACCCACACACTAGAACCTTCTCTCCATCCATCCTCCCCCTTACAGGCTCTGTGTGGAGTTATTGGCCTCACAGTATGTGATGGTGAGTTTGGTGCTTAGGGGGCACTGGGGACGTGTTTAGATGTGGGAATGAAATCTGAAGGGCCCGTTTAGTTCTGGAGAGTCAGAAAGTCCAAGGGAGTCTCCGTGGCCTCTGGTGAGGCGCCTGTGTCCAGCTCCGTGACCAGGAACAAAGCAGGGTGCTTGAAGCTCATGGATGAGAAGTAGTGACCCGGTATACTAGAGATACTACTGAGGGAACAATTGCCATCCCACAGGAGAGCAGGGACTCTGGATGGGGACACAGGGTGGGTGAGGGTGGGTGAGGGTGGGCCAGGGTGGGTGAGGGTGGGCAGGGTGGGTGAGGGTGGGCCAGAGTGGGTGAGGGTGGGCGAGGGGGGCGAGGGTGGGCGAGGGTGGGCGAGGGTGGGTGAGGGTGGGCGAGGGTGGGTCAGCCCCTTACACAGCCCTTCTGATACAGTGCTGTGGTGCGGGAGGCTGGTGCTCACATGAGCTTCAAGGGAAGGACCCAGAGCCTGGCATATTTTTTTTTTCCCTTCTGGAATTTCCTCTTCAGGCTGCTTTGTGGATTGGAGACCAAAGGGTCTGTAAACAAGAGGGACCCACATTGGCTTTCTGTGAGTCCCGCCGGGTTCCATCCCTGTGTGTCCTCCCTGGGCACAGCTCCGTCACTGTTGTTATTGAACGGCCCTGGGTTGTTTTTCTGGTGGGTTTGCCAGGGTGGCAGCTGCCTATCTTCTAGGGTCCTTGGATCCTTAAAACCATGTGACCGCTGTCCCCAAGGAGCTAGCAGTTCATCTGAGAAGCTGACGGTGAAGTCAGGCTGACATCTGACCCTGGCCTCCTGTGGTTGGCCATGGTTGTCACGTCAACCTATGTGGTTGGCCAGCCTGAGGGTCTGAGGCCACCGAAAGGAAGGAGTCAGTGGTGGGGTAAGAGCAGGGTTATGGTGAAGATCTGTGACAGAGATAGGGTGAGAGGTGGGGCTGGGCTCAGCTGTTTGCTTTGGGTGACATTCCTTTCCCATCTGGATCTTGGCGTCCCCCTCTGTAGTGGGCGAGGGCTCTCTGAGGACGCAGTGAGAGTGTGACCAGGTCCTAAAGCAATGTCCCACTGTGGCTGGATGTGGATTAAGTGTGTCCCCCGAGGCTCTTGTGGTGGCGGCGGCTTGGTCCTCCGTGTGGCAGAGCTTACGTGGAAAGAAAGACCTTTAAGAGACTGTTCGATGCCACTGGGGACATGAGGGTAGTTCTTGTGGGGCCCCGGTGAACTCCCGGAATGCCTTGTTGAAGTCAGCCTTAGGGTCGGAGACTCGGCTCAGCCGTCGAGTGCTTGCTCCAGCTCAGAAAATAAGTGATAGGATAGAGCAGCCTTCGCTCTCCCTGGCCTCGCAGCAGGTCTCAGGTCTGAGTGTACACTCCGGGCCGTACACAGCCTCTGCTGAGCTTAGGAGAGGTAGGTGCTGTGCCTGTGAGCCTCTGCAACTGGGAGCTAAATGAACTTGGGCTTACAAATGTTTATAAATCCCAGATTCAGATGTTTCATTAAAGTAACAGCAACTGGCCTAATAAGACCCTTTTCTTGAACCTGGAGGAACATACCTATCTGACCCTACCTTCCCCAATGAGAGACACATACGCCACCCCCGGACCTGCCATCTCAGCCCTCACAGCCACCAGACGCACAGATGGCCCCACGTGAGCAGCTTGGCCCTGATGTTGCTGTAGATGCCGCCTGCCTCCGGCAGGAGTAGCAGCCAATGCCCTCAGATCAAGGCTAATGTGTAAGTGGCGTTTGCCCAGCTGGGTCTGCTGGAACAGTTGGCTAGTTAGTCACTGCCTCCCACACTGAGGCGCCAGGACCCGCTCCATCTCCACTGTGACCTGGCTGCTGGTCAGTCTCCTAAATCACGCCGTGCCGACGGCCAGATGGACCGTGCATCCCTCTGGCGATGCTTCATCTGTCCCGGACAGTCCTGAAAACCAAGGCTGAGTGAGGGTCCAGGGGGACTCGGTGGGTCACTGTGCCCTTCCCCTGAGTCCTGCAGGACCCCATGGAGCTCAAGGCAGACTGGAGGGTACCCCAGTCACCCTGGCTTACATCGTCTTTTCTCTGAAGGGGCCGGATTGGGAAGGACAAAAGGACGTGGGTGCCAAGGACCGTGGCCCAGTCTGCAGAGTAAAAAACAACGCGTAGGCATTGCGGCTGCGGAGAAAGGAGGGGCAGGGCTGAGGAGACCAGCATCGCCTGTGTCGTCCGACTTTTGTGGTTTTGACACATGTCTGAGAGTAATAAAAAGAGGAAGGATTCTTCGGGATCCCAGTTTTTAGACTGTGATGAGGGTGCCATAGCGGAAGGCTATGGTGGGGTTGAGCTGCGAGCGTTATGGAGGATGGCGAGGAAAAAGAGACAGAGACAGGGAGGGAAGGGGTGGAGAGACGAGAAGGCATCCTTTGACTTCTGGTGACACTCCTCTAGTCAGGTCCCACCCTGCTGACACTCCTCCAATCAGGTCCCACCCCTGCTGACACTCCTCCAATCAGGTCCCACCCCTGATGACACTCCTCCAATCAGGTCCCACCCCTGATGACACTCCTCCAGCCAATCAGATCCCACCCCTGCTGACACTCCTCCAATCAGATCCCACCCCTGCTGACACTCCTCCAATCAGATCCCACCCCTGATGACACTCCTCCAATCAGGTCCCACCCCTGATGACACACCTCCAATCAGATCCCACCCCTGAAGACACTCCTCCAATCAGATCCCACCCCTGCTGACACTCCTCCAATCAGGTCCCATCCCTGGTGACACTCCTCCAATCAGGTCCCACCCCTGCTGACACTCCTCCAGCCAATCAGATCCCACCCCTGCTGACACTCCTCCAATCAGATCCCATCCCTAATGACAAACCTCCAATGAGGTCCCACCCCTGATGACACTCCTCCAATCAGGTCCCATCCCTGCTGACACTCCTCCAATCAGGTCCCACCCCTGCTGACACTCCTCCAATCAGGTCCCACCCTGCTGACACTCCTCCAATCAGGTCCCACTCTGATGACACTCCTCCAATCAGGTCCCACCCCTGCTGACACTCCTCCAATCAGGTCCCACCCTGATGACACTCCTCCAATCAGGTCCCACCCCTGAAGACACTCCTCCAATCAGGTCCCACCCTGATGTTCCCATGCCCTCTCAATACCAGCATCAAGTCATACATCCGCGGATGGTCTGACCCCTTCAGAATCCCAGCCCTTCCCCACTGTTCCACTCTGCACCCTGCTGCTCTGGGGACCAAACCCTCAACACAGAATCCTTTCTGGGCCGTTCAGACCATGGCACGTGGTCTTGGGACACCAAGGAGCCTTTGGAGGGCACATTTGTCAGTGGTCTTGTTGCTGTGCCAAAATAGCCGTAGTGACTTTAGGAAGGTTTGTCCTGGTTCACAGTTCTAGGGCACGGAGTCGTCGTGGTGGGAAGTCACGGGTCACACTGGCGTGTCCCCCAATGGAGCGGCAGAGTGATGAATGTATCTGCTCAGCTCACTTTTTATTTAGTCCAGGACTCCATGGGATGGCTTTCTCCATAACCTAATCTAGAAAACCCCTCACACGCACAGAGACGGTTTCCATGGTGATTTTAAAACCCATCACGTTGACGAGACCACAGAAGGTTTGGGGGCCTGGCCTCAGTGTCTCAGGCTGTGAGTTTCAGGAGGGGCCGAAGGCTTCTCTCAGAGCCTCTGAGCCTGAGCTGTCTCGAGAGAGACCATTGCACTGTCTCCCTCATTCTGAATAGCGAAGCTTTCACCCTCTCCCGGAGCCACACTGGATGGTTAATGTAGACAAGACATTAATTTCTATTGTGTTCAAACCATTCTAAAGGGTGTGGAATGACTCCACTTGAAAACATTAGTGACTACATTGAGTGTGTGGTGTGTGCCAGGCCGGTGTATTTTATGGATGTTACCTAACTCAATCCTTATTAGATCCTACTTTGCATAAAAGGAAGCGAAGATTCAGAGAAGTGGAGACACTTGCCTGAGGCAACACCGCCCAGGTTTGCAGCAGCGGGGATTAGAACCCAGGAGTATCCTACACACCAGTTATGAAATACTAGTTGTTGGCTTTTCTGACATGGGGAACTGGGTTTAGACAGCCATTGCCCTGCTAGGGGGGCGTGAGAGAGACAGTGGCGGCCAGTACCTGCTGTGACAGCCTCTGGCCCTGTGGCTCCACAGAGCCCTGCCTCAGGAAGGAGGCCACAGTATTTCCCTGCTGTAGCGTGGCAGGTTTCTGGAAAAATGCCCTTAGATTCATTTAAAAGTCTAAGCAGGGACCACACAAATTATTAGCATTGGAAATATTTATAAAGTCTCGTGTTTGCCACGGCATAGGAGGAGACCCAATCACAAAGAAAAGAAAACCTCAGCGCGCCCCGCACGGAGAGTGGGAAGGGGTGTTGCAGGCCTGCTGGGCTTGGGTTTCCAAGGCTGCCACACGGGAGGTGAGGTGTCCCTCTGCACAGCTGTGGCCTCCTTTGCTGCGGCTTTCTCCACAGCTCCACCTAAGAGGACAAACCCACAGCATGACTATTCGAGCCGACTGGGTGAGGGGCATGGAGTTCTGTTTTAAAATCTGTCGGCAATTCTAAAGTGTTTTCAGAGTTGAGATACCACACGACAGAAACATGCAGCTTGTGTGCCCTGAGGGCGGGGGCAGGCACTCTCCCCACTTGACAGATGGGACAACTGAGACCCAGCTTACAAGGCCTGATGTTGGCCACTGAAGGAGAAGAGTTCACAGCTGGCTGTGTCTCATCCCAGGTCCTGATCTCCCTGGACCTTCACTTTAATCCCTGTATCGGTGTGGTAGAGATGACTTGAGAGTGCTCGTGGCCCTGATTCATTCATTCACACCTGCAGGTTGGTGTGAATTCCTTCATCCATTCACCCCGCCATCCATTTGCTCATGCATTCATTCACTGTACCATGGCGGAACCTGGTCAATGAACAGCAGCTCACACTGACCTAGACAGAGTGGATCAGAGATGTGGCTTCGCGTGGAGATGAGCTTGCAGCCGAACCTGGGAGGAGCCAGGGCATGAGAGGATCATACATCTGGAGAAGGCAGGACACCAGGGTTGGGGTGCCTTCTTATGTACGGTTCTTGCTAGCAGAGGGCACATCTTAGCGATGGCGTTGGCAGCCTGCACAATGGCCAGAGCTCCTGGGGGGCCTAGAGCAATTTCTCACAGCTCCATGTGTGGCAAACCTGGGAATTGCCCCAGCCACAGAGGACTCCAGCAGCCTCAGGCCCCGAGACTCAAAGAAGGTGGGAGTTGGACAGATGTGCCCGGAAATGGGAGATGTTGTGGGTGCAAGGTTACCTGAGCTAATCAAACTGCCCCCTCCAAAATGCAGGCTCAGGAAGCTGTCCCAGGTGTGGACTGTTGGCCGGGACCCCAGACCCTGTGTGCTGAAGGTTGCGGCGGGACGTGAAGCAATTGTCATTAAGGTCACTGGGGTACAGGGTGGTGGGGTGGGGAGCTCACTGGGCTGCCCGACTGGGTGTGGGCACAGGCCCATGAGCAAGAGCCAAGGTTCCGGACCCCTCGGAGCTTTTCTTCCGGTTGGTGTGAGCAAGATGAGCACACGTGGTGCTGACAGACATGACCACGTTTATCAGAGAAGTTCCACCGAGTGCTTCACAGAGAGTGCCTGCTGCTGAGGGCATTTTTAATTATTATTTTAATTGACGTGTAATAATTATGCATATTCACGGCATACAGTGTGGTGTTTTGATACGTGTGTGTCATGCATCATCATGGAGCCAGGATGATCAGCATCTCCACCACGTCAGACATCTGTCACCTCTGTGTGTTCAAGTCCCCCCACCCTGGTTGATCCGGGGTGGAGGATCTGTCCTTGTGAGCTGTGGTCTCCCCGATAACTTAGCCTTCCTGTTGCCCCAGTGTCCAGCGCCTCCCACCCCTGCCAAGACTTCTGACTTTACGGCTGAGGAAACAGAGGCCTGAGGGGCTGACAATATCCTAGGCACCTTTCCTGGCCACCAGTCTCTTGCACAGCCCAAGGTGTCTCTTCCTGAAGCACCCTCTAATGGGTGGCTCTGGCTTCCTGCCTCCAGGCAGATGGGTCTTTCCCTATTAGTCATTTTGTAATGTGAAAGCCGGGACACTTAGCATCCTTAGTCCTCACCCACACTGTCCAGGCATGAGCCAGGATCCAACCACGAGGCTCTGACCTCTCCTTGGCACAGTGGTTCTGGGGCAGTGAGAACCATCTTGGCCCTCTCAGCCTTCCACTTACTGTGGGTCCTTGACAAGTGACTGCCTCTGAGTTTCAGTTTCTTCTCTCCAGCTCCCTCCGTCTCCTCACATAAAGATGAGATGAGCTCAGACGGGTGTGACTTGGCCCCTTGCCCAGCTCAGGGAAGCACCGTTCAAGCTGGTGAAGACAGCCATGTCTCCTCGATAATCTGTCCGCCTGCCTCCACTGGGTCAGGGGAACAACATCGGTCCCCTCATCTCTGGTCTTCCAGGCCCCCAGCACCTGAGTCAGGGCTGGGTATGAAGAGGAAACAATTTCCTGACCCCTAGGTCCAGGCTGCCAGAGCCATTGAGGGGCGTCAGACAGGGAGCATCCCCTAATGCCCAAGTGGCCCTAAGTGGCGGCCAGCGTCGGGGCGGCTTCCTCTGACCTCAAGCTGGAGTGCTCCTGCCCACATCTGCAGCTAAATAAACCAAGTAAATCATGCTGGCAGATAGATAATTAAATAATTATCAGGCACTTAATAACGAGGAGGGGGAGCCCTGCCTCTCCGCATTAGACAGAGTCTTTGAGGGCTAATTGTCGCATTACATCAGGGCCCCTCATTCATTCCTCTTGTCATTTCGGGTGATAATTTGCACTTTAGGAGACAGCGACAATTTTAGCAGGCAATTAGAGACGTGTCAGGCCTAGCCCTGTGAGTTACTGTCACAATTACTGCCCTCCCCCCCCTCCACCCCACCCCACTGTCCTCATTTGCAACCATGTATTTAAGGGGATTTGGGTAATTCTAGGCCTGGGTAAAACAGCCAACCCACAGGACAGTGGCGGGGTTGGGGATCAGGCAGCCAGCCGCCAGCATCTGAGCAGGGGAGGAACACTTGGCAGGAGTCCGACGGGCTGGGCACAGATCTGCAGGGGTGTGGAGTAGGGGCTTCTCATCCGCCCACAGAAGTCGCATCCAGTCACCCAGCGTGGGCCGTGGGGCTGCGCTTCCCCGGTGACTCTTCCTGCTCCTGGTTCTTTACCTGCATCACTCAGCCTTTATAACCACCTGGATGCATGCGATGAGATCTTTGCAGGTCCCCAAGAGGCTGGAGGAAGAGAGGATTGGAAGAGGAGGAGAAGAGGAGGGGAAGGGAGGACTGTGTTTGCTGGGACTTTGAAGCTGCAATTTTATTTTCTGCAATTTGGCGTCTTGGGGACTTGTTGGGCCTGGGGATGGGCTGCCGTTTTTCCATGTCAGCTGACAGGAGCCTCTTTGCCTTCTGCGTATGCATTGGGGGTGCAACCCTACCCACCTGCTCATTTTGACCAGGATTCTACCACCCAGAGTGTTGTCCTCAACTCTGAGTCACTGTGAATCTTAGTGAGGCCTTTGTTGCTGTGATAACACACTGTGGCTAAGAGCAACTGGTGGAGGAAAGTGTTTATTTCAGCTCACACTTCCACATCACGGTCCATCACTGAGGGAAGGCAGGGCAGGTACATGGGAGGCAGGAAATGAGGTGACACCGTGGAAGAACACCGCTTATCGGCCTGTTCCTCGTGGCTTGCTTAGCCTGATTTCTTGGACCACCTGCCCAGGGGTGGCACCATCCACAGTGGGCTGGGCCCTCCCCCATGAATCACCAATCAAGAAAAATGTCCTATAGACTTTCCCACAGGCCGATCCTGTGGAGACATTTTTCTCACTGTTGATCCCATTTTCCAGGGTAGAACTACCCAGCCTAGACGGGCAGTGGATAACCCAGGACTACCCCTGCCTAGAGTCCACTGAAGCCACCAAACAGACCGCCCTCTGTCTGCTTGCCCATCTAGACCTTGTCTTCCCATCAAACTATGGTAGCAAGCGCTGAGCTGTATTCACCCCTACTCTCTGCCTCCCCCTCCCCCATGGAACCCCGTGTGGCAGGCCCAGCCGCTCCCCTGGAGGGGGGACTGTGGCTGTGTAGCCAACTGCCTTCTTACTGATCTGTCGGTCTCCCTTGGCAGGCTGGAGTTTCCTGTGGAAAAGAAGAGGGAGGAGAAGAGAGGGAGGGAGAGAAGAAGAGAGGGAAGGAGGGAGGGAAGCAAGGAATGAGGCAGAGAAGGGGATGAGAGGAAAAAGGTCTTGAAAGAGGCAAAGAGAAGGAGGGATGGGCAAAAGAAATAGAAGCCAACATGGAAGGGAGAGGGAGGGGGTGACGGGGAGAGGGAGGTGAGAAAATGAGGGGGAGAAACAGAGGGAGAGAGAGGGGAGGGGAGGGGAGAAAGGGAGAGGAAGGGGTGAGGGGGAGAGGGAGAGGAGAAAGGGAGGGAAGGGAGAGAAACAGAGGGGGGAAAAGAGGGAGAGGAAGAGAGGAGAGATGGAGGGAGGGAGAGGGAAGGGGGAGAGAGGGAAGGGGAAGAGAGAAACGGGGGAGGGGGAGGAAGAGAGACACAGAGAGAGACAGAGAGAGACACACAGAGAGAGACAGAGACAGAGAGAGGCGATACTTAAAAGCTGTATTTGGGAGCAATGCTTTTTCACTGAGTGTACGTCGTCACTAAAATCCAGTGTCTAGGTTCACAACTTTCTTGACCCCGGGAAGCACGATGAAAACCACTAATTAGTATTTTGACTGGCTACATGAGAAGAACAACACACTGTTAAAACCAAACGCAAAACTCCACAAGAAGGGCAAGTGAAAACCCACAGCCTCCACTCTGCAACTGCGTCCTGAGCTGTGAAGACAGGAAAAGTCTGCCGTGCCTTGGACTGCCTCCTTCTGGAGGAGGAGTGTCAGCTGAAGGTGACTCCTTCCACTTCCGGGGCATAGGGCACTGGCAACTCTGGGAGGCCCCAAACTGGCTGCCCAGAATGTAGGTTAGCCTCAGTTTCCTTGATTTTTAAGCCCTGGAACCTAGGAAGCACCTGTCTCATCTCAGAGGTGAGGGGTCACAGCCGAGGTGAGGGGTCACCGCTGATTGTCAGGGAAATGAAGCCCGCAGAGGCTGAGCGAGCTGTTCTGAGTAGATGGTCCAGCAGCGTAGCATCCGTTCTTCAGCCTGAATTGTCCCATGGTGGTCTGCTCCCATGTGGCTTCACCTGGACAGCCTCCCTAGGTGTGTCTCTGTTTGCTGTTGTGTTGGGGCCCAGGAGAAGACAGACCCTGATGTGCTGGCCATGCATCTAAGGGTATGCCACACACACACACACACACACACACACACACACACACACACACGCCTCATGAGCCCACTCTTGTGACAGGGAAGCGCGCGGGGGGGGGGGTTAACTCCTTGTTCTTATCGCTGTGACAAAATACCCAACAGTCACTTAAGGGAAGAAGGGCTTGTTTGGCTTAGAGGTTCTGTCCATGACGGCGATGGTGTGGAGGAGGTGGCGGCCCCACCTCATGGGCAGGAAGCAGATCGCAAGGAGGGGGCTTGGCTGCAGGAATACCCCTCAAAGCCCCACTCTGTCAGTGACCACTTCCTCCAACCACACTCCGCTTCTGAAAAATTCCAGAACCTTCTAAAATAATACCACCAGCTGGCTCAAAACCCAGGCCCTGGGGGAGACGCCTCATATTCAGATGACAACAGACGTCCCATGTCTACTGAGCCGAGCCCTGTGGCTCCGAGTTCACTGCTGTGACTCCTACAGATATGGAGACTGGGGCTTAGGGAGGAGCAGTTTCCTTCCAGGAGGACATGTGCGCAGAGGAAGAGTTGGATCTGACTCATGATCGCCTCACAGTCCTCCCACCTACCCTGAGAACAGCCATCAGCCTCGGACAGGAGCCATTCTGGAAATGTTGCCTTGAACCTGCTGTTGCATGAGCAAACGGTGACACAGAGCACAGAGAGTCCCCTTTGTATGCTCAAAAACTGTAAGCAGAGCCTGGGGCCTCCCGCCAGGAGTCATAGCTACTTGGGAGGCAGGGGAATAGAAAGTGTGAGGTCTGTTTGGGCTTCAGCATGAGTTCAAGGTCGGCCTGTGCTACCTAGGGAGACACTGTCTCAAAATACGAAACATCAAAAACTGGTATTGGGAGGTGCTTCAGGTTCAAGCCTTATCACCGGAGAAACAGGAATAATATAAATATTATATGGATAAATATAAGTGTATCTATCTAGAGCTAGAGATGGTGGCTCATGCCTAAAATGCCAATAGTTAGGAGTCTAAGGTGGGAAAATTGCAAGTTTGAGGCCAGTCTGTGCTACACAGTGAGACTGCACCATCAGATATCATATACACATATGTATATGTATATGTATATGTATATGTATATGTATATGTATATGTATATATAGAGAAACCGCAAGCCATTGACAAGTGGCTTTGATTGGATGCTGTGTTTCAGTGATGTGTGTAAATGTACGGATGTGGATAGATATGCACACAAGTGTGTAGACACACTCAACACATCTGTAGAAGCTGAATGGAGTTATTAAGACCACAGATGATCTGTCCCAACTGAAGGAAAGATGCTTCTCTGAAGAGGAGTCAATCTAGCCGATTACAAATTGGTGCCGCCACCACTGTGGTGTCCGGGGCTTTTAAAATAATCATTGGTCAATCGGTGTTCTGTGACAGAGCTGTGAATTCGGCGTGTTTCACCCTCACCTGAAGTTTTCTTCATTTGCTCTGTAAATGTCCCCTCCACAAAACTCAGCAGATAATGAGATGGCATGTGCCACGAGTGTGTAACGTGTGTGCAATGGTTCTGGATAGTTTATAACTAGGGCCAGTCTCAGGTGACACATGCTGTGACATGTCCCTGTTGCTTTATTTCATTGGGAGTCAGTCAACACCGTGGTGGGTCATTGACAATTTGTGGAGGATTTATTAAGGCAACGCCACATAGTTGCCTCCCGCCCCCACCTCAGGGGCCAATCATAGGTAGGCCTGACAGTTACCCGAAGCCTCACTGGGGGTAGTACTTCCAGGTCAAAGCTGGAACAGCTACCCACGACAGACAATTGAGCAGATGATGTAGGAATCACAGACGTGTCCTGATGGAACTCTGCCCTGGTCAGTGAGAGTTCCGCCAGGAGGCCAGCCACAGCTCAGGGCCCAACAACTGCCCTGCTGCCCCCGGGGTCTGCTGCCGTGTGCTTGGGATGTTCATTGAGCAAGACACTGGGGACCCTTTAACGAGGAGGAGGGCAATGTCCGTGCTCTGCAGAGTGGAGGCAGAGACCTCTTCCTGTAGGTAGGAAGAAGGGGAGACGAAGGCCAGAAGTTTCGATGTGTGGGAAGTGCAGGGAGCCATCAGCGGCAGGGTAAGAGGGTTCAGCTAATACAGACTGCCCAGGTTAAGATACGGGCAAAGTGCTATGCTCACAGTGATCAGCCAGCTGCTGCAGAAGCAATCTTAGGGGACAGGTAAGGTGAGGCAGGTAGCTCAGGCTGGGAGTCATGACCGGAAGAGAGACTTACACTGGGCACCGTTTGACAGAATAGAAGATGTCACAAGGAGAGAAAGGTGAGCCAGGACTTGGACCTGGAGACAGGGTGAGCTGTGAAGCTGCTTCCCATGGTGCAGAGGGTGCAGGCGTGACAACCAGAGAAAGGACTTGGGGGTGATGGTATGGGAGGTAGGTGAGGTCTTGCATGTCTGAAGGGAGATGGTGAGAGACAGGTGAACGAGGCTGGGTCAGGCTGTGGAGAGTTTTGGGGACCTCTTCCCAAATGACTGCCGTAAACCATGCAGACAGGATACCCTGTCTGGGGATGGAGACGTCTGAGGGAAGCTTGGTGGCTGAGTTCTGGACTCTCAACACTGCACAAGAGGAAGGGGTCATGTAGAAGCGTGGCTCTCGTCAGCTACCTTAATTCTCGGACCACTGCCATTTTCATGGAGAGGTAGTCCAAGAGTCCGTGGTCTTGAGCCTGCTTGGTGGCCCATCTTTGGGAAGCGTGGCTGTGTTGGGGTGAGCCGTGAGGGACTTGTGGTTCCCAGAAGGATTTCCATCCTGAGACTTGAATTTCTATGTCTGAACACCTGAGTCCATAGTCTCCTCTTTGCTTGGGCCACTGGTTTGCCTGGTAACCGCGGAGGACAGGGTTGTCAGGGACCGCGAGGACTCTTGGCTTCGTGTTGGTGTTCTCACTTCCCTTGGACCAGGTCACCTCTTGGGTTTGTGCCTTAAGCTATTTCTCTCTACCTCCCCGGTGGGAGCCGGTGGTGTAGGCAAGTGTAACAGCTGTCAGCTGTAGCTCTGGAGTGTAGATACCCCAGGTCTTACCCTGACAGGAGGGGAGGGGCAGTCCATGGAGTCAGGGGTACTAATTCTCATTCTGATCCTGTGCCCCCCTGGTATGTAGTCTCCCCTCTCTGCACCTCACACTTTGATGATCCCACATGACGGAGAAGAAGGCTCCTGAGCTCTGGATCTGCAAACATGCCTTCCTGCATGGGCTGTTCCCTAGTTCCACGGCAGACATCACTAGTTAATAAGGCACGCTCTGGCATTGCCCATCGATCAGACTTCAGAATCGCTCTTAGCACACAGGTCCTGTCGCAGCGAGGGGTTTACAGGAAGCGCTGTGGGAAGGCGGGCTCACACAGCAGGACTGATGGGCAGCTGTCTGGGAAGAAGGGTGGTGCTGGCCTGGTGGAGACGTTGGACCGCCGAAAGTCTCAAAGCAGGGGAGGAGGGTCTGTGGGAAGTGCGCTGCTTCACCTGTGCCCTGGGAGTTCCCGCTCATCAGGGACAGCGCTGGGGTTAGTCTTCTGCCCTGAAGTGAGAGTGTAGGACATGCAGACACAGGTGTCACTGGACAGCAGAGCTTATGGGATGCTCCAGAGACGGCGATTTGTCACCAGGTAACCAGTCCCCACCCTCTTTAAAACTTTATTGTTATTTATCTTATTGACCAAAAATAAGGACATAATATTGTGTGAGTAGAGTGTATGTGTGTGTGTGCGTGTGAATGTGTGTGTGTGATTGTGTATGTGTGAGTGTGCATATATATGTGTGTAGGTGTGTTTGTGTGTGTATGTGTATGAATGTATGTGTATATGTGAGAGTGTGTGTGTGAGTGTATGAGTATGCATATATGAGTATGTATATGTGTGTGAATGTGTGTGCATGTATGAATGTGTGCATGAGTGTGCATATAAGTGTGTGTGTATGTTTATACATATGTATAAATGTGTGTGTATGCATGTATGACTGTGTACGTGTGTAGATGTATGTGTGTGTATGAATGTGTATGTGTGTGTATGAATGTGTATGTGTGTGTGCATGTGTGTGTGCATATATGAGTATGTGTGTATGTATGTGTATATGTGTGTAAGTGTGTGTAGGTGTGTTTGTGTGTGTGTGTGTGCATGTGTGTGAGTGTGTGTAAATGCATGTATGAGTGTGTGTGGGTGTGCATATGGAAGCCAGAGGTTGACTTTGGGTGTCTTCTGCCACTTTATCTTTGGAGAGGGGTGCTCACTGATTGGCTAGACTTGCTGGCCAGGCAGCTCTGAGATTGATGGGGAGGGTCCAGCCCATGGTGGATGGTGCCATCCCTGGGCTGGAGGTCCTGGGTTCTATAAGAAAGCAGGCTGAGCAAGCCATGAGGAGCAGGCAGTAAGCAGCACCCCTCCATGGCCTCTGCATCAGCTCCTGCCTCCAGGTTCCTGCCTTTCCATGATGATGGACTGAGACATGGAACTCTGAGGGAGACAAAGCCTCTCCTCCGAAAGTTGCTTTCATTCACGGCTTTCATTACAGCAACAGAAAACAACGAGGACAGAAATGACTGTCTCCGCCCTTCCTGCTCTAGGGTTCAGACACATGACTGACAGAGCCATTCCCCAGCCTCATAATGTTTCTTTTTAAGTCTTTTCTATCCCGGTTGCTTTCTGTTGCTGTGATGAAAACCATGACCAAAAGCAACTTTCAGAGGAGAGGATTTGTCTCCCTCAGCTCCACGTCTCAGTCCATCACCATGGAAAGGCGGGAGCCTGGAGGCAGGAGCTGATGCAGAGGCCATGGAGGGGTGCTGCTTACTGACTTGCTCGCCATGGCTTGCTCAACCTATTTTCTTATAGAACCCAAGACTACCAGCCTGTGGATGGCCCCACCCATAATGGGCTGGGCCCTCCCCCATCAATCGCTACTTAAGAAAATGCCCCACAGGCCAGCCTGATGACAGCATTTCTTCAGTTGAAGTGGACACTTAATGGAGAGCCTGGGAAGGTAATTTTTAATTAGCTGATTAAGAAGAGTACTCTGTCACCAAGTGAGGCTGCCATTATGTATGTCTGTGTTCTTTATTCGGGATTTGAGTTTCAACCTATGCGACTTACAAGGTGCTAAGACGTGTGTGTGTGTGTGTGTGTGTGTGTGTGTGTGTGTGTGTTCATGTGTATGTGGATGAGTATGCACGTGTGGGCAGGTATGTGGAGGCCAGATGTCAACCTTGCATGTGGTTCCTCAGGTGCCATCCACCTTGGTTACTTTGAGACAGGGTCTCTCACTAGGACCTGGGGTGTGCTGACTAGGCAGGCCGGCCTCTGAGCCTCAGGGATAACTCCCGTCTCTGCCTCTTTGGTGCTGGGATTGCAAGCTGTGTCAACAGCCTGGCATCTTACATGGGTTCTGTGTCACAAACCCTGGCCCTGGGAAGGTCAGGATGAAGGGCCCTTCTCTCTAAGTGACAACCTGTCTGTTTCTCATGTACAGATACGAGGACCAAGGGACAAGGTGAGTTTGGAGGTTCCCAGTGTAGATCTTTTTTTTTTTTTTTTTTTCTCAATTCAGATGCATGGAGGGAGACAACGTAGCATCAGAAGACTGCTTACATCTGGGGATTTTGGTCTTTCAAAGTGACAAGTTCATTACCCACCTGTACCAGCAGAGATGTCTTCAGGGACCTCGTGTGGACCAGAAACCATCAACAATAAACGCTTCCCGCATGAATGATGATTGAATGAATGAACAAATGGATGATCCTGTGTGTTCTGGCTCCACAGTCAGAACTCATCCTAGCATAGAGCGTGTTTACAACATCAAGCCCTAAACACAGGGCCTGCTCCATCCCTGGGCTCCATAGCCCTCCCCCTGCTTCTGCCGTCGGGGAGACAGCTAGCGGTTTCTGTGTGGTGCCGGAGACAACTCCTGGTTTCCCAGAAAAGCCTTTATTTTGCTTTACTTTGTTCTGAACTTGAATGTGAGCAAGCACAAGACCGTCAAGATGCTTGTTACCTGAGTGTGTGGGACCGCGGGCGCTGAGCAGAGGCCAGGACGGGTGGGGGCGGGGGGGGGGGGCCGCGTGTAATACGCTAAGGAAGCTACTCTCCCTGCAGGCTGCGGCATGACCTGGCCTTGTCATCACTGGGGCCGGACATCAGCTTGGGCATCAGTGAAATCAAGGAAGCCAATGACAGGTTGCTTAGGTGACGGACAAGTTAGAGAGAGTTTGCAAACAGGGAGTGGGAACTGAGCACACAGCCTGGTCTCAGACACCCCCTGCCCCCCCCCACACACACTGGGGGCTTTGCTGTCTGACTGTTTGGAGAAGGAGAGAAGAGAGAGGTTACTGAGCCTGAGAGGGAAGGGAGGGATGGTCAAAGCAGGGAGACTGAAACGCAGGAGAGAGACATCTGGTCAACCTTCTTGAGGCTGGCTTTGGGTTCTAGCAGAGCAAAAACAAAGTAGGAAAAGGGAGAGGAACAAGACGTGTTCGTTCTCTGCCTGTGGCATTCCAGCATCAGCTAGCTGGAATGTGAGCCTTCTCCTGAGGCTCACAGTGTGCTGGGGGCAGGGGCCACCCCAGCCTGGAAATGCAGGAAGGGTTAGAACTGTGTGGTTGGGCCACCAGGATGTTGGGGTGCTACTGGGGGCTGGGCTGGGCTGGGCTGGTGGAGAGCAGGCAGCATTAGGCTTTGGCAAGTTAATTAGGGTTCACAAGTGGAGCCTGTGAGCTGGGAGAGAGGACAGATTTGCATAAAGTCCATTTACATAATGTTCCTGGAGAATTACACAAGCCAGGAGGCTGCTGGCTGGCAGGAGGGGGAGGGGAGGCAGGGAAGATGCCTAAGCAGCCCAGCCAAAGGGGGCAGGACAAGGCCCCTCCCTCACCCCTGTGCCATTGGCATCGTCCACCCTCAGCAGCCCATGCTGTGCTCACTACCTCTGAGGCTCAGAGCCCACAGGGTCCCAAACTACTTCTGGGGTCAGGATCCCTTTGGCTGAAAACTTGGGGGCTCTCTGCTGCCCTCAATGTGGGCCCCCACCTCCTTAGCTAGCCTACATGGTCATCCTGGAGGATTTTCACCACCACCCTCTGAACCCCATCATCCCCCGGGCCCCCCTTTTTCTTTCCCAAGCTCCATCTCATCCAAGGATTTGAGCGCTGGCCTTACTCTGCTCTCCCTGTCAGTTGCCTCTGAGACAAGCCCCTGACCCCCTCTTGGGACACTTCCAGGTGTCCCTGTGTCTCCATCATGTGGCCAAGGGGCTTTTGCTCAGCTGTGTTGAGATTCCAAGGGATGCAGCAGATCCTGGGAGCAAGCGTCTTTGCCTTTCAGAGAGTGAATCTCCTAAGAGAGGGCCGGACTCTTAGAGGCCAGTGTCCAGCTGGGCAAGGGCCTGCTTGAAAACAGCAGGCACCCAACCAAAGTGGAATGAGTGAAGGAGAGATGCGCATACCCTGGCCAGGGCTGGAGAGCAGGCTCCAGCCTGGCTTTAGTTCTTTTTCTAGATCTCTTATCGCCAACAACAGAGCCTGTGTTAGAAGCTGTGTGGGAGGGAAATACTGGGGTGGGTTCCCCCAGGGAGGGAGATCTAAGGCAGACACAGGCAAGCATCTCAAGTGGTCAATAGCATGTTCAAGAACAGGGCCTGGGAAAGCAGACGGAGCTAAGCCGGATGGAAGAAGCAATGACTGAGGGTCTCAGGTTCTCCCCGGAATTAGACCTGGCAGGCTTTGGGAGCCCCAGAAGCTTGTAAGCAAAGAAGAGAAAGGAGATGTCTAGCTACTGAGCACCTACTAAGCACTCACCTAATGGACCATACGGATGCTTTCTGCTTTAAGAGCTGTTCAAACAGAACCTTCTAGACGGTTCTAGAACTTTTGTCCAACACAGTCGCCTGGGGCCTCGGGAGCTACAGTGGATCTGAATATCTGATGAATACCTGAATCTTAGATGTATTCCGATTTCATCTGAACACTCACAGGCAGGTGATGGCATGTAGCATGTGCATGAAGCGTTTCCTTTTGTGGAGGCCTGTCCAGGGCTCCTTCCGTCTTCCTGTCTTTCCCTCTCCTGTCGGTGACTCTTTCTGAATGAGGCATCCCCGATGTCTCTCCCACCTATTCCTGGACATCTCACCCACGCTTAGGTTTAATTTTAGCTGATTCTCTCTCAAGGACAAAGTCTATATTTTTATTTTAATTTATGTCTCCTGAACCGCTTCCAACTTTTACTTTTAGAACTGTCAGGATCGGTGACATGTGGCGTTTTAGGTACTTTTCTGCTGGTGGGTCCTAAATCTATTGTCATTTTATGTCACTTGGCAAAATGTACGAAATGCCAGAAGCGTTATAAACAGAGACAATTTATGTCCTGGGTGGGGGAGGTTAAGAGAATGAATATAATCCAGTTTTTTTTTTTTTCTTTTTCCAGAGACTTTTCCATCAGTGTGAGAACTGGCAGGTGTCTGTTTGACACCCTGTGGGGAGGACTTTCCCAGTTCTGGCTCAACTGCTGTGGCTCACCACCCCTGCCCAGGGGTGGGGCACTTAGCCTGGGCACCTAGTGTGGGGCCGTGCTCACAGGAGGCCCTTCTTGAGTCTGCTGGAGGGAAGGATGAGAAAAGGGAGGCATGCATGGGAATTCTAAAGGCCTTTGGTTTCCAGTCCCCTCCTTCTGGCCATGCTGCTCCAATTCTCAAAGACTTTCAGTAGCTCCCTAGCACCCCATGTGCTGATGGGCAGAAGCCTACGACTGCAGCCCAGTGTGCCTGGGTGACCTGCAGGGCTCCGAGTTTGGAGTCCTCTGTAATGGGCTCAAACGTCTGTCCTTGCAAACTCTTATCCCTTTGTCCCCCCCCTCAAAGATTGCTGCAGCAGCTCCCTCTCTGGTGAGTCCCTGCTGCTCTACACCGGCCTGTGCTGCTGGGCATCTCACACATCCCTGGAGGTGACACTGAGGACACTCGGACCCGTCCTCTCCGTTATCCAACAGGTGCATGAGAAAACATCACAAAATAGACATAAACTATACTAGTGTGGTGAGACCTTGGGTGTGAGCGACAGAGTCATGGGGATAACCCTAATAGTGTTTCCAAGCCAGGAGGGCCACCTCATTTATCCCTTCTGTGACTCTGTTGTGCTCCCCATTTTAAATATGAGAAAACAAGCCCCGAATGGTGAAGCTACTTAGCTGAGGTCACACAGCCAAGTGTTTGGACCCCAGTGCTTAGGGATTCCAGAGTCTCCTTAACTAGGCTGATGTTGGAAAGCATGGGTGTTTAGTGGGAAGGATCCTGCCAAACCCTGGGGCCTCCCAAAGCTTCCTCCCCCCAACCCCGCCCCCCACATCTGTAAAGGAAAGGGCTGTGGTGGGGGGGACCAGGCTGGCTATGGCCTGCAGAGAAAGCGCTGTGCAGATGACCCTGTTAAAATTCATGTGGCTTCAGAAATTCAATGTTGACTCGGGTGCTGCAAATAGGTATGAAAATTCTGAGGAAGGCCTAGTATTGTTCCTGAAATCAAATGGTTGAAGGGCCGCTAATGAGGCAGAGGAGGGCCTTCCATCACCATGGAGGACCTGGGGCGAGGAGGCTGCATTATTCATGCTCTCTTGTTTGAGTTTAAACCTCAAGGAGGGTCTGGGAGGGGCAGAGGAGGGGGCGGCAGCTCAGGATGGGAAGGCCAGTGACTGCTGGTCCATTGCTCCAGGTTAGCTGGGTCCGGGCTATGCTCACCTGGATCTGCTCACCACAGCAGAGAGGACAGCTAGGGGTACAGCCTCAGGGGGACGTGCTCTATGTGTGCTGGGTGTTTGTGTGTGTGTGTGTGCGCGTGCATACACAAAACTGCCATGGGCCTCAGTTTCTTCTTCCCCTGTAAAATGGGACAGTGAGAGATTCTTCTCCCCAATTAGCTCCTCCCTCCCCTCCCCTCCCTCTCCTTTCTCTCCCTCTCCTCCCTCTCCTCTCTCCCTCCCTCTCCTCTCTCCTCCTCCCTCTCCTCTCTCCCTCCCTCTCCTCCCTCTCCTCCCCCTTCCCCCCTTCATCCTCTCTTTCCTTCTTTCCCTCTCTTCTTTCCTCTCCTTTTGTTTTGGAGCTCAGGGTCTTGCTATGTTTCTGACCATGAATTCACCATGCAGCCCAGGCTAGCCTTCAGTCTGCTGTCCTTTCCACCACAGTCTCCCATGTGCTGGATGACAGGTATGTTCCATCAGGCAAGGCTGTGCGATAGAGGGTCAAAGGTTACATGGCTGAGCCTCTGGTTGAAGCTCCTGAAGTGACTGGGATCTAGTTCTGTGGATTTGGAGCAGGACTGAGCTCACATCTCCACTTTCCACAGAACTAAAGATGAATCAGGTTACCCCATCCTGTGAACAGTCAGAAGGGTCCACAGAAGGGTGTTCCATGGGGGCTGAATCGGCTGATCCAAAGAGTCTGTGTATTAGCACCAGGAAAGGATGTGGAAACACAGCTATCTTCATCCTGAGGCTCTGCAGTCATTGGCTGAACCCAGGTCTCCATGCCTGAGGCTCTGCAGTCATTGGCTGAACCCAGGTCTCCATGCCTGAGGCTCTGCAGTCATTGGCTGAACCCAGGTCTCCATGCTTGAGGCTCTGCAGCCATTGGCTGGGTTCAGGCAGCCTTCGCTTTAATCCTCTTGCCC
This sequence comes from Peromyscus leucopus, assembly GCF_004664715.2. Classification (NCBI taxonomy): domain Eukaryota; kingdom Metazoa; phylum Chordata; class Mammalia; order Rodentia; family Cricetidae; genus Peromyscus; species Peromyscus leucopus. Next base: position 2,436,576 of record NC_051082.1, on the reverse strand, counting down.
TGAGGTCCTTACACACCCAAGTGTTGTGTTTCTCTGCTGGTGCCCTCTCTCTGTCCTCTGCTCTTCAGCACCCATCCCTTCCATCTACTAATCACACACACTCTTCCATCTTCCCGGAGCAAAGCCACGGTCGAGGGAGACCCTGAAGAACCAATCTCCCTGGAGGAGGAAGGGGCGCTGCCTCCAGGGCGATCTATTCTCAGTGGAGAGTCAACCTCCCTTACACCAAATATCTATGAGAATTATGAGAGGCATCCCAGTGGAAGGAGGATTGTGAACAACCAAGGCATCCCTCCATTGTTTGTAGTGGTCTTATGTTTGGTAACTGTGGCCTAATCCAGTAAGTCCTTTCTGTTCTATTGGACGCTTTCTGAATTATTTATATAAAAGCCGCAATGATCAACACAAGATAGTTACTAACAGCCACTCTGATTCAGCCAATTAAAAGCTGTTTAAGCCAGGCGGTGGTGGCGCACGCCTTTAATCCCAGCACTCGGGAGGCAGAGCCAGGCGGATCTCTGTGAGTTCGAGGCCAGCCTGGGTTACCAAGTGAGTTCCAGGAAAGGCGCAAAGCTACACAGAGAAACCCTGTCTCGAAAAACAAAACAAAACAAAACAAAAAAGCTGTTTATTGTTGGCCAGACCAAGAGGGGCCTTGAAACCCTTGAAAAGTCTGTGGGTGCCTAAGTTCAGGGATACAGCATTTTTAAAAGGCAAAGCCTGTGGGTGCCGTGCTCGGGCCTGCTAGAGCCCTTCACTCAGGGGCAGGCCCCTCCCAATCCTAACTACAGACCATAGGGTCCCTGGTCTACACAGTAGGCTGAGAGTGGAGTCCCCCTGGGCTTCCTGTCGCCTGCCAGAGCTGTCTCTAAAAGGAGGAAGCTGACTCCTGACAGGCCAGACAGTCAACCAGAGGGTGGCTCCTGCCCTGGGTGGAAGTCTCCATCCCTTCATGGCCTGTGTGCAGGATGTCCAATAACCAGGACCCCCACCACCACCCCCAGTCCTCTCGGCACCTCCTAATTATCACTGGGCTATAAAACCCCTTCTCTCTCCCACCAGCATTATCTTAGTAAACGGTCCAAGTGCTCAGGAGGTTAATGCAGGGCTGTAAATCCGCAGTGGGTCGAACAAGTGCAACTTGAGGAGCGGTCCATAAATCTGCAGAATGGCTCCAGTTTGTTTATTTAATAAAATATCATTTTATAGAAATGCACGGGGCATGGGGGTGGGGGCAGAGGTTTGCAGAGGCTCTGGGGTGCATGCTGGGTGGGTGTGCAGGCGGAGTACAAGGCACTGAGACCCATGCATTTCTGTGACTACTGCAGGCATTCCAGACTCAAGTATCTGCCCCGCTTAAGGCAGCCGATTCCTTCGAATTCTTCAAACAGGGCCGCGTCAATATCTGAAGAGCTGCAGACAAAGCCCGGGACGTGTGTGATATTGTTTGCTGACGTGGACACCTCCCCAAGATAATCTCCTCGAGTTTGCCCACACGGCACTGTTAAATCAACAAGATGTCAGACTGTTCACACCGTGTGGAATCAAACGTTCCCAGCATGGGCTCTGCAGTAACCAGGCGGGATTCTGACATCAGGCTTGCCCCTCCCAAAGAAGGCGGTTGTGGTATTCATCTCTAGGCCTCAGTTTCTCTCTTGGCCTCATGGACATATCATAGATGCTTCAAAAGATACCACTAGACTCTGAAGACTCTGTCATGGGACTTCATTCCTACTCGTACCTCTCTGTGAGCTTGCAGCCTTGAGGAGTCAAGGGTTTATAATGGAGTCCAGGCTGGCCTTGGTTTCATCCTCCTCCTGCTTCAACCTCTCGAGGGCTGACATTCCATGCACATCACTATACCCCGTAGTTGATGGGCTCCTAGTCAGGAAACGAAAAGGCAGTTGGAAGTGAACAGTTGGAGGTGGCATGCCAGCGACTTTTGCATGGCTGTGAACTTCAAGCAGGGAAGGGTTATATTGGCTCATGGTTCAGAGGGTTTATGTAGCCCATGATTGGTTGACCCTATTTTCTGGGGGCACTGTTCACTTCCTGGTCAACAGGAAACGGAGTATGAGACAGGAAGCAGCCAGGGATGATCTACTGGCCTCCAATGACATACTTCATCCAGCTCAGCCCCCCCCCCCCCCGAGATCCCACCTCTAGGAAAAAACACCTCCACCATGGGGAATAAAATACACCACACACACAGGCTGAGAGACAGTGGCATTCCAGCCTGATGGTTTGCATTGGAGCAGACAGACAGTGTGGTCTCTGTGTGAAGACCAGGGAGGCAGCAACCCCGAGTTCTTGCTCTTAATCCATCTCTTCACTGTTGGGGCAGCTTCCTTGGTCGAGAGATCGAACCCCTGGACTCCTGGAAATTACAGACCCTTATCCCTCCATGCAGTCCTGAGCCTTCCAAGAGTTGGTGAGGATGACCAGCCCACTGCGCTCAGGGCTGCCCCAGGTTTAGAACCGATGACGTGTGTCTTGGGCTTGCCCTCCGTCAGGGAAGCAGCGACCGCTCGGTTGCCCTATCGGAAACCAGAGAGTCGATGCTGAACCTCTCTTAACTGGGGTTTAATTTGGCCACAGCTATTGATGATTTAATAACAGCTGCCTGATTATGGAGGCTTTGTCTAAAGACTCTAATTCCCCCAGGCTAATTGCCGAGTGTTTGATTAACCCAGTGGCGCTCATTAAACTCTGCTCAGTATCTTTCTCCCTGGACCAACCCCTGGGCCTCACCATGGCCCGATTCCCCATCTGTGGTGAAGTGGCATGGGGGCCAGGTTACCCTCTGTGGCCCCACCTATGATCTTGAAGGGGTTGGCAGAGGTATTCCAGGCTTGTGACAACCTAAACTCTCTCCTGACAATTGTGCAATGTCATCTGGGGCAGAAGATCGGTTCCAGTGGATAACTATTGCTCCATGGCCCTTGGAGAACCCAGGAAAATGGTCCTGGGCATTTTCTATCAAGTCTCCTAAACATTCATTCAAGTCATTTGCCTTCCAAATGTATGTGTTACTGGCATCAAGGAGGAGCTCGGAAGGGGCTGGAGATGCCTTGGAGGGGAAGAGAGAAGATGGGTTAAGGCCTCATGTGACAAGAGGGTTGCTGGATTCCTACCCTTGAATATACTTCTGCCTTCACTGGCTGCATTGGTCCAGCTCACCAACAGATGCGAATTCCCTGACACTTCAAGTGCCCTGTTTAGAGTTCATCCCTGTGGAGTCACGATGATTCTTGGCGGCAGTACCAGACACCGTGATTGGTCACTTGTGACTTCTGAGTGTGTGTGTGTGTGTGTGTGTGTAAGCCGTTTCTCAATTTGCTTCTCACATCTCTGTAAATTGCAGCGGAGACTGACCAGCGTTTTCGAGGTCACACTGCTGATTGGCAGGACATCTGGAAGCAGAACTGAGGCGACTCTGTAACATCTCAGTCATGTGCTTCTGGGCGCCTGGAGATTTGGGAGTCAGCTATGCATGGGTGGGAGGTCTAGCAAGCTCCCCAATGTCTTCCTGAGCCAAGAGGGGAGCTTGCTGCCTGACTGGCCTGTGGCAAGCTGGGTCCCACCTTATTGGCCTGAGTCACCCCACTGTCCTCATGCGTCCATTCAAGTGATCGTCCTTTTGTGGTGGTGGTGGTTTGGCATCAACTGAGCCCTGGAGGGAGAAAGCTATCTGCCCAAAGTTACGTGTGTCTGGTAGTGAGTGGAAGGGAGGCGTCTTTACCTCCCGAGCTGGGAGAACAACATTTTTTGGCCATCCCTTATTGTCTGATGTAACTTTATGTCTCTCCATGGGTCAGATGTGAGATGTGAACTTTCCATGACATTCCTCAGCTCAGGGTGGAGGCAGCTGTCAGTCACATGGTGGACTCTCCACCACCACCTCTACAGTGGGCATGGACACGGCTCTCGGCTCAGTCGTGGGCACCGTGGATACAGCCAGCAGCTAAATGATGAAGGGCATCCACTAGTTAAACAATGGACATGGTGGAGACCATGGATGTGTCCATCAATTCACTGGTGGCCCTGGTGAATGCAGCCATCAGATAAATACTGGACGAGGTGGAAGGGCTGCCAGTTCAGAGGCGGACACAGCAATCAGCTAAATGGTGAACATGGCGGATACAGCCATCAGCTAGATGGTGTAAGCAGCCATCCTATAAACGGTAGGAGCAGCCGTCACCCACCGCTGTTCCCCACTCAGAGGTCATCTAGGTCTGTTCCTCAGAACTGCTGTCACCCATGCTGACAAAGTCTCCTTCAAGCAGGGCTGCTTCATCCCAGGTCTCTCCTCAGGCACCATCGAAACTGGCGACGTCGGTGAGGTCCTTGCTTTTTCGTTTTTCCTGAGGCCGCTGTGAGCTTCATTGGGTGAAAGGCCATCAGTAGATTCTCACAGCCCAGACAGAGGCCGGCTCTGCCCACCAGATAGGCCAGCAGGACATGGCACTTAGCGTAGTGTTCACCCTAACTTCAGAGCCGTTCTGAGAAAGAGGGGGCGGCCACACATGTCTTTGTCAGATTGTGTGTAACTTAGGTCTTTTTCTTCACTCTAGCACAGACACTAGTAAATTTCATTGAGAGAAATCCCAGACTCACAGTGGCAATGTCTGATGTAACCGTGACAGGCCTTCACTCAGGTGGGTCTGTGTCCTGTGGAAAATCCAGCTGCCTCAGGAAGGGAGAAGAGAAGGGTCACTGAGAGAGCCTCCTCCCACAAATGAAGGGATACGGAAGAAGGTGGCGTCCTCAAGCTAGCGAACCGGAAGTTCTCATAGCAGCAGCAAATGAAGCCTGAAGGGGATGAGACACCTCCTGATGCTGCAGGAAGACTTGGGCTTTGCGGTTAGAAAGACGTGGGGCTGGCGCCTGGAGACGGCTCAGCCATTAGGAGCTCTTCCTGGTCTTGCAGAAGACCCGAGTCAGATCCCCAGCACCTGCACTGGGTGACACACAGTTGCCTGTAACTCCAACTCCAAGGGCTCTGACACCTTCTTCTGAACTTCAGGGACACCTACCCTCATGTGCACATACGAACCGACTCACACAGAGACACAATTAAAAACAAAAATCTTGAAAAAGAGGTGAGTCCAAGTGCAGGCTGCACCACCTGAACTGATTCTCCGTGAGCCTCAGTTTCTTCCCCTGGTAAGTGGGAGTGCTAGAGAACCGCAGAGGCCACCTCACAAGGCCACGGAGAGAAGGAAGACGGCTGGGCGTAGAGGCACACATCTTTAATCCCAGATGCACTCGGGAGCCAGAGGCAGGCAGCTCTCTGTGAATTCAAGGCCAGCCTGGTTGACAGAGTGAGTTCCAGCACAGCCAGAGCTGGGTGTGTTCTTTCAAACAACAGTATGAGATTTGTTGAGATGTAAGAGGTGTGGGCTCAACTTGCCAGAAACGGGTTGGAGAAAGGGTAATCACGGAAAACTTCCCACAGGAGGATCCCTCCATCTCAAGTCAGTGGGTCAGCTGATGCAAAACACACAGACAGCACAATGCTCGATGTGCAGTGTGTGCCCAGAAAGCCAAAGAGACACCGAGAGAAAGGAACACAATTTCCTAGGCCGGGTGGGGACCCAGGACCCACTCCAGCCCCTTCAGAGCCTGAGCCAGCTCTGCTGTTAGATGTCTTCCCCTGCTGCTTTCCCTGGAGATCCATGGCTGGGTCTCAGGCCCTGTGCTTCATCTGACGTGGCAGGGAGGGAGGGATGCAGAGGGGCTCAAGAAGATGGATTCTGGCCCTGTTGCCACGGCAACCGCAGGATGGGCAGGAGGTCCGCTGCCAGGAGTGGTCCCTGCTTTTCCTGGATTCCCAAGCCTTTCGGGGAAAGCGGGAGTTCTAGCAGGGACCTGAGGACATAGGCTGGGCCTTAGGACACAGCCAGCGAGCTAGTGCTGTTTCTGAAGTCTCGCCCGCATCCATGGCCTTGCGGGGGAACAACCTGCTGGCCCTCACACTGAAAGACATGGTAAACAGCACCCAGGAGGGATGTGGAGAGGGCAAGTTTCCTAAGCACCTACTCCACCTGGTATGTGCAGCTGACTTCTGACCGCCCGACCCGCCTCTCCACCAGAGTATGTGGTCCTCGGAGAAGAAGGCATTGTGGGTAAATTCTAGCTGTAGAGAGACGGTGGTTTAAATCTGCCTCTTCCCACTCGGGGAGCAGTCCATGTCGTCTTCTCTCTCTGGGCCCCGGTGGTGCCCTCATCGGTAAAGCGGGTGAAGTTGGACGATGCTGCATAATGCCGCCTGTCTCACCGTGTGGCGGAGACTGGCTTCTGGATGGCGGGGTAAGATATCTGGAGGCGTGCCTGGTGAGCCAGGCATCACTCCTGTGTCTTGCCTGTGTCCTCCCAGGACCGTGTGGGAGGGACTTAATTGACTAATTTAACTGTGTCTGTCTGTTCGTTTGCCTTCTGTGAGTAGCATTTCCCAGTCTTCAGATGAGGAGAGGAGGAGGGACACAGGTCAATGGTCACAGGACAGGCTAAGGAAGGCTTTTACTGCTGGGACCTGCACCATGGCAGCCTCCCCACCCATAACCTCACAGGAATTCACAGTAGTTCCAACAGAGAGGAACACAAGGTCCAGAGAGGTCGCACAAGTTACTCGAGACAACACAGCTGGTCCATGGCCGAGATGGGACCTGGGGACCGGGTGGCCTTGCTAAGCAGGAAGTGGGCATGAAGTTGCTGGGGGGCGGGGCCCAGGGGCTTCTCACAGACTGCTTGGTCCTTCACTCCCCACTTGAATCCTGGGGGATCTGAGAAGCCAGAGGCAAGTCTGTTGCTACCAGGCCTGTGCCTCCCGCTGTGGATTGTGTGAGCCTTGCAGACACTTCTCAGCATGAGTATTCATTTCTGCCTTACTGCAGGTGCCTGAGGGCTTATCCTCAAGCACCATGGTCCATGGCGTGTGTTCAAGGCACCTCTCCCTCCGTGTGTTTTCTTTTAGCTGTTTTGTTGTCTCAGGTCTTAGGTTGAGGACTGACTTGAGTCATCTCTTTTACGCAGTGAGAGGCAGGGGTGGGTCTAGTCTCATCCTCTGCACGTGGACACCCAGCTTCCCGGTGTTCATGATGTCTGCACGTATCAGCTGCTCACACCATAGCCCTCATGTCTGTACAGATTCTACATGTTAATGAGAAGGAAGTAGGGGAAGGCATACAGGAAGAACTGATGGGGACAGGAAGAGAGGAATAGAGAGGTCCAGAGGGGTCCGGCACCGAGGACGGCTAAGGAGAACAAACGTCACTCCCATCCAGCGTATATTGAAATTAAAAATATATCTTTAGTGCATGCATGCGTGTGTGAGTGTGTGTGAGTGTGTGTGTGGTGTGTGTGTGTGTGTGTGTGTGTGGTGTGTGTGTGTGAGTGTGTGTATGTGTGAGTGTGTGTGTGTGGTGTGTGTGTGTGGTGTGTGTGTGTGAGTGTGTGTGAGTGTGTGAGTGTGTGTGTGTGTGTGTGTGTGTGGTATGCATTGCACACGGGGTCAGAGGACAACTCTTAAGAGTTAGTCTTCCTCTGTGGTGGGGGTCAGTCTTCCCTGCTTCACACACGCTGTCATGGGTGCAGGGTCTTCTCCACTTCCCCCTTCTCCTGGTCTCACTGACAGTCTCTGCTCATGTTTGTTCTAGTCCCACACATGTCTTCTGGGAAGTGTTCTTCAGTCCTGCACCCCAGGTATTCCCCGACTGGAAAGCCACAAGCTGCTCTGGAGAGTGAGGTCCACATTCCCCGAGCTGCTGATGGCCACAGTGATGCCTGAACTCTACATTAAGGCCTCGGGGTGGGGAGGGGGAGGACACTTGCTGCGGAAGTTCCTCGTTCCCCTGGCTTTGGTAATAATCTGCTTAATGTCTTGTGTCAAACTAATTACTGCATAATTACCTTTTTTAATAACAGGTACTTTTAATTGGTGCAGGGTTAAACAATGCTGTTGTAAAAATCAGTTGTTTTACATTCATGGCTCCAGTTTATGAAGGGCTGGGACAACCTCATAATATCAAACACTCCGCAGAGGCTGTGGGGGTGCGCGGATGAGGGCACTGCCGAGCCTCCTGTCTGTTGTCTGTTTCACTCTCAGAGACACAGAGCCTGTGCTACACTTAGAGAAGGGGGACAGAGATGCTCCCAGAGGCCTCCAGGTAAACTGAGGCCAAGAAACTCCACCCCAAGTGGACACTGAGCTCACATGTCTGCCCCTTCGGTGCTAAGATATTTTTGTTTTATTGTTTTTAAAGACTTACACACACACACACACACACACACACACTTCTATGCACACATGCAAATGGGGACCTGTAGAGTCCAGAAGAGGGCATCAGATCCCCTGGAACAGGAGTTCAGGAGATTATGAGCATTCTGACATGGTGTTGGGAACCAAACTTGGATTCTCTTGAAGAGCAGTACATGACTCTTAACCATGCGGTCTCCCCAGCTCCAGCCCCAAGGCTTTCAAAGGTGCCGTAACAGATCCAAAGCCCTGGACAGGGCCTGGGTTTGATCTCAGTTCTACGGCCATGCTGTGTTGACCAACTGTGGCACCTCACTCTCTCTGGACGGCAGCTTCATCACTTACGAAAGGGAAGGGCTGTGACGGTATCCGCACCCAGGGGCTGTCAAGATCCGATGAACAGACACAGGGGAGGATAGGGGGATGGGGACGCAGGACACAGCCACTCCTGAGGGTCCCTCTCAAGGGAGTGTCTCCTCGTCGCCCTCCCCCAACCCCCCCCCCTTACAGACCCTGGGTGCCCTGTGGATATAATCCCTCACGTCTTGGCTGAGAAAGTGCACACACTCATCTCATTACAGCAGCTTTCTGCATTTCATTAAAATGCTGACAGGCCATTTCATAATAATTTATTAGCACAGAGTCAATTTTTATTAATTACAATCATTAATTTATCAGTGTTCCCGTCATCTGAAGTTTGGTCAGAAATGAAAGGCAAGAAGTGCAGAGAGAAAAATGGGGGTGGGAGTAGAAGTTGGGGGAGCAGGGTGCGGGAGGCAGGGAGGGGCGATGGTCTGACGGGCAGGTGCTCAGGATCGGGAGGCCGTGACACCTTGGGAGGCCTGGCCAACTGACTCTGAGGGTTTGGGGTTGAAAGCGCGGGGGATCCCTGTTGAGTGTGGGGGTCAAGGAAGTTTAGGGGTGGTATGGACTGAATGTCACAGACCTGGGGACCTAAGACCTCCAAGTTCCCCCTTATGCTGCACATCAGTTCAGCCTGATGCTTCCTGACAACTCACCCCATTTGGGGACTTGTTTTGCTGGCTGATGTCCACCTCATCCTCCAGGTTATCAAGTCATGGGAACAGCAACCTGGTCCTGACTGTCACTCATCTCCAGAGCCCTGCAGAGCACCCAACAAAGGCTTATGGAGGGTATGAACAGACCAGTCACACCCCTGCTGTGCTGAGTCTGATTCTGCAGCCAAGATCCAGAGAGGGAACCAAACCTAACCAAGGTCACACAGTGTAGTGGGTATTTGTTCCACCTATGGCCTTGGGGTCCCAGCCCCTAGGGCATGGCCTCTTAGCTAGCTCAAGATCTGAGGAGCATGGATGTGGTTCCCTTCTCTCTCGTGATCTTGGATGGTGGAGACCGAATCAGGTGGCATGAAGCAGCGTGGGACCAGTTCTCAGCCTTCCAGGACTCTGCGACCGAATTTGCCTTATTCTGTATTAGTGAGTTGTTCCCCCCAATATAATCCTTTAATAAATAGCCCCTTTCTCAGCAACCTGTGGATTTCCTGCATTAACACAGCAAACTTGAGACCAGGGAGTGAAACTTCTGAGTCCTTGACTCCCTCCTGGGTTCTGGCAATTTCTGCAGCCTAGCCTTTGGGATCTCTCTTGTTCATCACAACAGAAACTCAAACAAATCAAACCCCAAGACCAAAACTTTGGATTGAAAACAGGATGGGTTATCTGTCTCTTAGCTCTGGTCTTGCTTCCAGAGCCTGGCCTTCATCCCAGCTCGATGCGTGATCCTTTTTCAGTGGGAAACCCTCCATGCGCTTCACTGCAGAACCACCTGAGGAGCTGGGGAAACACACAGGTGCTGGGGTCCACCCTGGGCCCAGGGTCCTCATCACCAGGGCTGGGCTGTCAGAGGGGTAGAGCTCTGCCCTTGGTACTGACGGCAGCGGCCCTGGCCCTGGCTGACCTCTGCTATCCCAGACGCCCCTCCATCCGTCCAGCCGCTCTCTTTCGTTCACCTTTCTGTTCCTCTCCCCCTCTCCGCATCCGAGTTTTAGGGCACACAACTGGCATGCACCTTCTTTTGAAGCCGGAGTGCTGGCACCACAGCTTTCTGACCGTTAACGCTGTAAAGCCCATGCTGTGAGGTGGGTGGAGAGATTCCTCCTGGATCTGGTGTCAAGGCTTTGCTAAGTGGATGTGAATTAAGCGGGGACCCTCCTGGGGACCATCTTCACCTACCCACAGACCGCAGAAGTGAGAGCTAGCACTACATGCTCTGGAACCCCGAGTGCCGACCGCATGGCAGAGAGTGCCAGGGGAAAGTGGGAAGGACAGCTTGGGTAGGCCCTTTCAGGATGCGGTAAGGAGAATGCACTGTGTTGAAGGCACTTGGGAGCCACGGGAGGATATGGGACAAGAGCAGCAAGGCCGGTGTGAGTTCTGTCATTCGAAGGCCATCGGAGATCAGAGGAGCAAGCATGGAGGTGTTTGGAGGCATCAACGGGGGGGGGGGGGGAGGAGGGAGGGAGGGAGGAGGAGGAGGAGGAAGGAAAGACTGCGGGGATGGCGAGGAGAGACTGGGGTCAAGGGTTGTTAGGGATGAGGGGCTACGAGACAGCTCAGTGATGGAGTGCTTGCTGCGTAAACACAAGGACCAGAGTTCAGATCCCAGCACCCGTGTCCTGAGCTCCAAGATCAGGGAGAGACCCTGTCTCAAAACATAGGATGGAGAGTGACTGAGGAAGACAACTGACACGACCTCTCTGGCCTACACACACACACACACACACACACACACACACACACACACACACACCACATACACATACACACACACCACACCACACACACACACACACACACACGGACACACACACGGACACGGACACACACGGACACACACCACATATACACATACACACATACGCCACATACATACATACATACATACACACACATACACACACACACACACACACACACACACGGACACACACCACATATACACACATACACACACACACCCCACACCCCACACACACACACACACACACACACACAAACACACCACACACACACACACACACACACACACACACACACACACACACACACACACGAGGAATTTATAAATGAGTCATTAAATATGAGGAAGGCTTGCCGGGTTCCTGTAGCCCAAACCGCACTCTCGGAGGTCAAGTTTCAAGTTCTGCTGCCTGTTGGTGCCACAGGATGCCAGCCTTAGAGAGTTCAAAGGACCCTCCCGGCCTCATAGCTGTCAGGAACGAATTCAGGATGTGACCTTCCAGGACTGGTTTCCTGGGGGCCAACTACCCCACTCTGTTCTGCTCCCCAGCACTTAGTTTGGGCCTTGGCTTGGATTTGGCTCAAGACTTAATCACCAATGGACAAATCCAGTAGAATCAGAATGATGGTCCACAAATAGCCTCCAAGAGCACCTGGCACAGAGACACCCAGAGATGGGCCGTTTGTACTCTTGAGAAAGTCTTGCACCCTTCCTGTGGCTCAGGGTATACAGCTGACCTCAGTGGCCATGCTGGACCCTCGCTGGGGACACAGTGCAGCCCGCCCACAGTCCTGCCAAGCCCCGTGTGCTGTATAACATCCGAGGCTCCCAGGCCAGGCCTGGCAGGTGGCTGTGTTCTCAGTCCCCTCAAAGCTCAAGAGCTTCTCTGGATAGCTCAGAGCCCCCCCACCCCCCAGCAGGTGTTTCCTTCACGAGTAACGGTAGCTCTGTGTTTGAGCTGCAGAGCATGGCAGGATGACAGTGCCAGGGCCCATTGAGAGGAGTTATGGGGACAACCTGTTCCCATCCAGGCAAGTGTCCCATGTGGGAGAGATCGGCGATTAATAACCCGTGATTGCAGCAGACACTCTGCTCTGACCTGGGACAGCTGACGGGAGCCAGGATGGGGACAGATGGCTGCTGGGAGATCCATGCCCAGGATTCAGTAGACCATGGCTCACAGGGTCCTTCAGGGCAGGGGAGACCAATAGCTCTGAGGCCTGGGGTCCATGGACAGGGCAGGAAGCTGGGGGTGGGCTTTCAGTCTGGGTGAAGTCACAGGCTGTGAAGCTGTTGGTCAACATCTCCAGGTGAGAGGCACTGCTGTGCCCAAGCCCCACAGACTCGAACTCTGGGACCTCAGGCAAGGACTTAACCCTGCTTAGCAAGTCCCATGCATGCAGCAAGCCCTCCACACTCGGTCCTAGCTTCCAAACACACCCCAGGATCTCAGAACCCTGCCCTGAGGGTGAGATCATACTGGCACTCACCTGGGCAACACCATCCACAGAGAAGAAGAGCCCAGGAAACAGTGGTGTCGGGAGTTGGGGCAAAATCCCTTCATAGTCTGTGGCTTCTTCCACGGTTTCTAGATACGGAACATGTGAGGAGTTCCTGTGCCCGTCACCCAACACTTACGTAGAAGACACTGGGACATGCTGGTCCAGAAGATCAGGTTCAGGCTGAACCCTTGAGGTCCTGATTTGGATTCACAGAGGAAGAGAACATTGTGAATGATGGTCCTCTGAGCCAGGCAACCTATGTCGGGAGTTCAGCTGGGTCTATGTGCAAAAAGATCATCCTGGCATACTCTACTATGTATAGGCTGTTGATATACTCACCCAACAGAAGCTCAGGGTAGGGGCTGAGTATCCAGTTGCATCTTACGGCCTGACAACACTGCCTTGGAGTGGCTGGGGGGGAGGGAGATGGAGTATACAGAGGCCAGGTAGACGAAAGCAGAGACTCCATCTACAAGGAAGCACTCATCCACGTTGGTTTTCTAGGTGTGGCCAGTTGGGGCAGGAGCTCCAACACCCCTGTAAGTAACCCCTCGTCTAAACTCTGTCTTAGTTAGGGTGACTACTGCTGTGATAAACACCATGACTAAAGCAACCTGGGGAGGAAAGGGTTTATTTGGCTTACGCTTCCAGATCACTGCTCATCATAGAAGGAACTTGGCAGGAACTTAGGGCAGGAACCTGGAGGCAGGAGCTGATGCAGAGGCCGTGGAGGGTGCTGCTCACTGGCTTGTTCCTCATGGCTTGCTCAGTCGGCTTCCTTATAACACCCAGGACCACCAGCTCAGGGATGGCCCCACCCACAATGGCCCCACTCAATCACTAAGAAAATGCCCTCCAGCCTTGCCAACAGCCTGATCTCATGGAGGTGTTTTCTCAGTTGGGTTTCCTCTTCTCAGATGACTCCAGCTTGTCTCAAATTGACATAAAACCAGCAAGCACAACCAAACCTGTGTCAGTTTGACACACAAGCTCGTCACTGTGAAGCCATAACCTTTCCTTTTTTTGTTCATCCCAAGATCACACAATACTATCAAAATCACAATATAAAACGTCGGACTTTTAAAAAGTCCCAGTCTTTAAAAATTCAGATGGTTAAAAGTCCAAAGCCTTTTTTAAAAAAATAGTCTAAATCTCTAAAAAGCCAAAACCTCTTTAACAGCTCAAAATCTCTCAACTGTGGGCTCCTGTAAAATTAAAAAAAAAAAAAAAGTTAAATACTTTATTTCAAGGTAGAAGAGCCAGAGCACAGTCACCATCCAAACACAGCTGTACACAATCCCAACAGTTTAAACAGCTCAGGGGCAGTATCGGGGGTCCACACGCGATCTTCTGGGCTCCCCCCAAAGGCCTGGGTCTCTTCTCTGGCTCTGCTCTTGGCAGCACACAGCTTGTTTCACGGGCTCAGGCGGGCTCCATGGCTGCTGTTCTTGGCGGTCATCCCGTGGTACTGGCATCTCCAAAATCCTGGAGCCACTGCTCCCACTGGGCTGCGCTTTCACCAGTAGCCTCTCCTGGGCTCTCTTCATGGTACCAAAGCCTCAGCTGCTCTCCGTGACCCCTTCAGTCCTGGACTTCAACTGCCACTGAGGCCACACCTCTGCCAACGGCCTCTGTAGTCTCTCGCAGTGCCAAGCCTCAGCTGCTCTCCATGACCCCTTCATGCCTCCAAAACTAGTAACCCCTGGGCGACTTTTACATATTGCTGACTTCAGTGCCAGCATGAAGGACAGCCTTGGCTCTCTCAGAACCACAGCTTCTGTGTGCTGACATGGGAGGAGACACTCCTAGGTCTATGGTCTTCAGTGATGCTGGTCTCTTCTTAATCATTGCTAATGTCTCAGCTCCAGCTAGCCAGTATCAATTGTCCCAGTAATGCAAAAGCCTCACTACAGTGATGCTGGTCTCTTGTTAATCGTGGGTGATTCTTTTAGCCCCAGTTCATGAGAACTGCAGAACCTTAATTAAAAATATCAAATAGCCCTGTAGAGTCTGTGGTAGTTTAAATGAAATTGGCCCACATAAGCCCACAGGGAGTGGCACTATTAGGAGGTGTACCTTTGTTGGAGGACGTGTGTTAATGTAGGGGGGTGGGTTTTGAGGTTTTCTATGCTCAGGATACTACCCAGTGTCTCAGTCAACTTCCTGTTGCCTGCAAGATGCAGGACTCTCAGGTATTCCTCCAGCATCACATCTGCCTGCATGCTGCCATGCTCCCTGTCATGATGATAATGGACTGAGTCTCTAAAACTGTAAGCGAGCCACCCCAATTAAGTATCTTATTTATAAGAGTTGCCGTGGTCATGGTGTCTCTTCACAGCAAAAGAAACTAAGACAGAGTCTTTGCTTCCCTCTGAAACATCACAGGCCAACCCTTCATCATCTGCACAGGCCAAGCCTTCATCATCTGCCTCTCTCCCAACATTCTTATCTTCCAAGCTCTCACAGAATAGCTCACTAAGCTTCAAACACTCAATGGCTTTTCCAGCCAAAAGTTCCAAAATCCTTCCACAATCCTTTCAAAAACACATGGTCAGGTCCATCACAAGATCCCATAATCCTAGTACCAATTTCTCTCTCCATTAGAGTTTCTATTGCTGTGATAAGACACCATGACCCAAAACAGCTTGGAGAGGAAAGGGTTTATTTGGCTTACATTCCTACACCACTGTTCAGCACCGAGAGAACTCAGGGCAGGAACTCAAGGCAGGATCCTGGAGGCAGGAGTTGATGCAGAGGCCATGGAGGGGTGCTGCTTACTGGCTTGCTCCCCATGGCTTGCTCAGCCAGGGACCCAGAACCCAGAACCACCAGCCCAGGGATGGCCCCACCCACAATAGGCTGGGCTCTCTTACATCAATCAAGAACCAAGAAAATGCCCTACAGGCTTGCCTACACGCCAATCTTATGGAGGTATTTTCTCAGTTGGGAGTCCTTCCTCTCAGATGGCTCTCGCCCATGTCAAGTTGACATAAAACTATTCACCGTTCTCTAAGGAAGTTCAGTACATTCATCTGTTCCCCGGAGTGAATTTTGGTGGAATCATGCCCAGGTGTGTCATTGCAAGGAGGGGTAGACATCGCGTTATGTCTCCCCTTGGGGAGGACAGGGAGAGGATGAGCCAAGGCCTATGATGTGAGGCAGCCTGCATCCTCCCAGCTGCAGAGCGAACTTTCAGAAAGCCCGAGAAGGGCTAAGTTCCATCTACATGAGCTGTCGGTCGGCCACACTGGATGCCCGCAGGGAAGACCCATCTTCCCACATTCACACCTACTCTCATGCTTCGTACACTGTGGAAGTTTCTAGAATGTCAGCTCTATAGCTTTCAATTATACATATTCACACGTGTGTACAAGTCTATCTGTATGTACACCGATGCACACACGTGTGAATCAATATATCGGTGTGCAAACCTACGTTTTTGCTAAGGTGAAGCCTATGATAGGATCTGCCATAGGACACATCTCCATTCATCTGCTTGATTGAGACAGTTTGAATCGACAAGCTGGCCTCTGGCTGAGTGACAGCAGACAGAGCCTGGAAAGATCCCTAGAAATCTCTGGATCTTGCACTTGGCCTGATGAGGCCCAGGCAGGGAAGCTGGTGTTTAAGGAATGGGATCGGAACTGGAATTCCTGTTCCTACCCCACTCTCACCAAGCATTCCAATTTCTGCCCCATCCCATGGCCCCTGGGGGTGTTGGTTTGTGAGCACCCAGAGCAAACACCCTCCAGGCTTTATGATAGATTAAATACTAAATACTTTCACATTTGGGAAGAGACATTTATTACACTTGGGTCATAAACTGAGAAATAAAATTACAGTAGAAGTCAGCCAGGGCCTCACTTGCACACAACCTGTTCGCCGTGACAGGAAGGAGATGGTCAGCACTGGCAAGCACATAACCGGCACCAAGGAGGTAGCTTTTCCACCCTGTGCAGAGGGGAGCCTTGTGTCCAGTGCTCTCACTAGGAATATTCTGGGTCAACAGATGATTTGCACAACCCTCTCAACTCCCTCAAGTTCATACAAAATGCTCCAGAGACCAAGCCGAGTCCCTTCTGGAAGAGGTTTGTGTCCTTACCAAATCTCTGTTGCAGGCCTTGCGCATCTCATCAGCTTCTAACATGTGGTCCACCTCAGTCTCAGCATCTAGCAGAGGTCCCATGAATGAGCAACTGTTCCCCGAGGTCAAACAGGACAAATTCTGGTTCCAGCCAAGAGGATTTGAGCATCGGGTACAGTCTGGCTCTGGGTAAATTTATTTTAAAGTCATAGTCTGTCTTTCCTTCTAACCCTACCCATGTGCTAGCCTGGGCTACTTGTGGTTCTTGACATTTAAATCCTTAAATAAGATTTTCCTACATGAGACAGGGTCCTGCCTTGTAGGCCAGGCTAGTCTTGGACTATCCTGCCTCAGCTTTTTGAGTGCTGGGTTGACAGATGAATTAAAATTCAGCTCATCTGTTTTTACAGCCTTGAGTAGATAGATTTTTTTTTTCTTCCTGAGGAACAGTCCAGCATTCTCCCTTCATGAGTATAGGAAGTTGGGCTAGGGAGAGGCCCCAGTTGGTAAAGTGCCAACCTTGTGAATGTGAAGAATAAACTCTCATAAAATTTGTGGGGTGGTGCATGGCTACAATCCCTGTGCTCAGAGGCAGAGATGGAGGTCTGGAGCAGGACCTCCTCCCGAGCACTACGTGCAGAAACTCTGGTTTCTCAGCAGAACTTGTTGGGCCCCCCTTTGGCAGATGCTGGCAACTGGAGAGGCCTGCTGGCATGTGGGGGGAAGAGCTTGGTCTAGGGGTCAGATGAAGTTGCCACTGACCGCAAGAGAATGGCGGCATGTCAGCCATGGGCCAATGTGATGTCCCAGGGAGGTACAGAGCCGAGAGTCTGGGTGCTGACAACTGGCCACCTCTCCCTTCCTCTCCTTCCTGGACCTTCTCCTCCACAGAGGACCTTGTTCGGCCCATGTGGTGCTGTGGGAAAATCAGCCTGAAGCCCCTCCTCTGGTGAAGCTCACTCCTGTCCAGCAGGCAGGCCTTCCGGGACTCTGGGCAGCGGTGACTTGGCCGCCGAACCCGAGGTCCCCATTCCTATCTTGGACTGCTCAGCAGACCCTGCTGGGGACTCATGTCCTCCTCATATGTCTCCAGGAGCCCCCACCTCACAGCTGCTGAGCACCCAGCCTCTAAGTTATGTCCCCTCTGTCCCTGCAGGTGAGGGACATGCCTCACGGGCTCAGACCCTGCGACGAGCTATGTCCTCCTGTCCTCCAGGTGGAGAGCTGTGTCTCACGGGCTCAGACCCTGCGACAGGCCTAATTTGGCTCTCTGTGCATCTGAGTCTCCTATCTGGCCCATGCATGCTGCCCGCAGGTTACTTTATGGAGATAATAAATATGACTTCCTTAATATGATTTTGCTTAGGTCCCAGCGATGCGCTCAAGCAAATCTTCCATTTAACACCTGACTCTTCTCCTCAGAGGGAGCTGAGAAAATATTGTTATTGTGTTCAGCTCACTGTGAGGAGATGGGGAGGAGATGTCTACCAAGGCCCAGAGACTGGGACTTTCCATAGGCTGCCCACAAGAGACCTCAGTGTTCACAGGCTCCACTGTGGAGGCGGCCAGAGGTGTCCCAGCTGTGTCCTGTGAAGTTCCTGCAGAAAGCTTTCAAATGACAGGTGTGTCGTGGGGCTGAGCCTGTTTTGTTATTGCCTGCCTGGAGGAGAAGCAAGCTCACCATCAAGTTGGTGGTAAAGCTCTTGGGGATGTATAGCTAGCAACCCCTTTGCCCCCCAGGCTACAGTGTGATCTTTAACATTCCTATTTGAGTAAAGATGTGTTTTATTCATTAATGGGTGTAGAAAGGATTGGGCTGGCTAGCAACACCTACTGGTAGCTTGGAGTATGGCAACCCAGCCAGACCTAGTTCACTGCCTTTGTGGGCAGAAGCGATCAGTGAACACTGATCGGCTGTGCAAGCACTTGGTGTGCAAGTCTGGGGATCTGAGTTCGAATCTCTATGCCCACATAGAAGTGAATGCGGCTGTCAGTGCTTGTAAACCCAGAGCTGAGAAGGATGCTGGGAGATTTCTGACCAGCCAGTTTAGCTACATCAGAGAGTTCCGGTGAGAGACCCTGCCTCAAAGTGAGAGACCCTGCCTCAAAGGAATAAAGTAGACAGTGACAGAGAAGGACATCTGGTGCCATCCGCCAGCTTCCCCATGAGCATGCACAGCTGTCTTCACCTCCATACACACAATAAAATTAAAATAAAAAGATGCTGTCTTTGCTGAGGCACAGTTTACTTCTAGTAAAGTGCACCCACTCTAAATTGACGAACTTTAAAAGCTGAGCACGAATGCTGCCATGTCACAGTCCTGTCTCTATAGCATCAGCTTCCTAGGAGGCTGATTAAACTGTCCTATCCTGATGTCATGTGGTGGAAACTCCTGGTCCGTAACCTTTGTGGCTTCACTACTTTGCAAAGCACTTTTGTGAGTCTTCCATGGAGTCAGACGAATCCATAGTTGCCTTTTTAATTAATATTTTGTTTTATGCGTATGGGTGTTTTGCTTGCCTATATGTCTGCACCATGTGCATGCTTGGTGCCTGTGACGACAGAGATGGCATTGAATTCCTTGGAGCTGAAGTTACAGATGGTTGTGAGCTGACATGTGGGTGCTGGGAATCAAACCTTGGTCCTTTGGAAGAGTCGTCTGTGCTTTTAACCACTGCACCAGTTCTGCAGCCTTCATAGTTGCTCCCCCCCCCTTTTTTTTATTTCAAAATTTCCCGAGTAGTAATACCACTGGATGGATATGCCATGGTTTTTTTTTTTCTGTTCTTTTGTAGACAACAATCATCCACAGCAGCAGATTGCCCCGTTTTCTCAGGCATTCTGGCAGGTACCTGGTAGAGAGAACCCTGGGATCAGAATGGTTGATGGGCCTGGCTGGGAAATGGAAACTTTTTCTCCTCATCTCCCAGGAAAATTTGACCAATAAGCAAGCTGGGGAGGGACTGTGGGTAGAGGCCCAGCTGAGATGCTTTGGCA